>NC_061508.1:199305626-199321600 GCF_022539505.1 Lolium rigidum
ACGTAGAAGATCTCTCGAGCGGCCTTGCACGGAGAATTTGGGCTAGATTGCCCGTGTATCTTTAATTATAGTAGATTGTATTTAGATTAAAAGTTAGAGTTTATCTCGTGCACGGTTTAGTGCACGCCCACATTAGAAAGTCCGCCGGACTATAAATATGTATCTAGGGTTTATGGAATAAACAACAACCAACGTTCAACCACAAACAAATCTCGGCGCATCGCCAACTCCTTCGTCTCGAGGGTTTCTACCGGTAAGCACCATGCTGCCTAGATCGCATCTTGCGATCTAGGCAAAGACAAGCCTGCCCACGTTGTTCATGCGTTGCTCGTACCGAAGCCTTTTTGATGGCGAGCAACGTAGTTATCTTAGACATGTTAGGGTTAGCATTGTTCTTCATATTACATGCTTTCGTAGTGCAACCCTTGCATGTCTAGCCGCCCTTACACCTATCTTAGGTGTAGGGGCGGCACCCCGCTTGATCATAGTTTAGTAGATCTGATCCGTTACGATTGCTCCTTGTTCTACAAGGATTAGTTTAATATCCGCAATAGTTAGGCCTTACAAAGGGTTGGAGGATCCAGCGGCGTGTAGGGTGGCGTTTGCTAGCCCTAGAAAGGATGTTCCGGGGATCAACCTCGTGTTGGTTTTTAGGCCTCGTCTAGGATCGGCTTACGGTCACCGTGCGCGAGCGCGAGGCCCAATCGTGAGTAGGATGATCCGATTATGCGGTGAAAACCCTAAATCGTCGTAGATCTCATTAGCTTTACCTTGATCAAGCAGGACCACCATATATTCGGACACCTCGTCCGAATCATGGGTGGATCGGCTCTTTGAGCCGATTCACAGGATAACCCGAGAGCCGATCGAGGCTCGTATTTAATGTTTACGTGTGTGCCCTCGCAGAAACCAAGCGAGGCATCATCCACACCTTCCTCGACCAGGTATAGGTCAGGTGGCACGCCCTTGTGATAGACATCGGCGCGTGCGACCAGAGGCTTTGCGGGCCGTCGCTCCGAGGGATCGGGGCCAGCCGCAGCCCTAGTTGTTCCCGGCTCTACCGTGCTGCCCGTCTCTCGCCCGCCGGGGGTTTCGACGTCAACACATTCTCGGCACGCCCGTGGGACAACCTTCGACATCCACCACATCGCCGTCTGCATCCGAGATGGCGGAAGACACTCCGGTCACGTACGAGGATCTGCCTGATGAGCTCAAGAAGAAGCATGACGAAATCAAGGCGGTCCTCGAAGCCGAACTCATCGGCTCTTTCCACCGAACCCGCTCCCATGGCGTCGGTGGAAGGGTTTCACACCCGAAGGCGCACTCGATGGAGTGGATCTGTCCGCCCCGTCGGAAGAACGCACCAGAGTCGCCGAAGTACGAGGATCCGCCCGAGGAGCTCAAAAGGAAACATGACGAGATCAAGGCAACCCTCGAAGCCGAACTCATCGGCTCCTCCGAGAAGACCCGGCCGCACGATATCAAGCTCGGTAGAGACTCAAGTCCGTCGCCCGGCGTCAACATGGTGGATCTCAGCCCACTCCATAGGCCAGCCAAAGTTCTCCTTTGGTGTCAACATGGCAGGGCTTGCAAGCCGCCATGGCAAAGATGAAGCGAAAGCAGCCCACTCCCGTGGCAAGGATGAAGAGGAGGCCGATCCACGCGACCGGCCCCAAGATGATGACAAGGCGGTACCGACAGGGGAGGGAATAAGAAGCGTGCGGTATCAACGTCCACTCTCCGAGCACCTCCTCAACAAATATGAGCAGCAACACGACCGACGTCGGCACCACGACGTAGATGATGAAAGGAATTGTCGGTCTGATGCAGAGGGCAGGAAGTACCGTCAACATGACAGAAGCAACGACGGGTACAATCGTCGCGCTGAAGGAAGGTCAAGGGGGCAGGATAACATGGATAGGCACTGGGACTGTCCTGTTCTTCAAACATTGCCGGGACTCGTGAATGAGCCGATTGCCAACAATCGAGAACTGCCCGAATGCAAACAAAGGAAGAAGGATGCCGCTAACGTGTCCGTGTTCGAGCTGTCTAGGGCCTCTCCCACCTCGGAACAAGCATGCTGAGTCCGCTCGGGTGGAAGATCTCGAGGAACTAGAGGACGATGATGAAGAAGATAAATATCATCGGCCCAGGTGGTGCCCTGATGGGCTCAGCCGTTCCCAAAAGCGAAGGGTTCAGCGTCTGCGTGGGTTGGAAGAAGCCGAAAGATTGTACCTCGCACACGCTAAGGAAGGCACGGCCTGATCCGGCCGCCAAAATTCGGCGAACCCCGGATGAAGAGGGTCGGCCACAAAGAAAAGAGTGGCGCCCTGCAGAGGAAAGCCGATGATGATACATCGGCCGGCACAAACATGGTCTTCATTCTTCCAACGGAGTTTAGCGCTCCAAGATTATATGAAGCACCCGTGGCGCACTTAGATCTGCGGCCCACGGCCGGTCATCTTTGAGAAGCCAAAGGAAAGAAGTTACAGTGCATCCGAAGGCCCTGTACTTGCGAGGCTACATCAATGGGCAGCCTCGTCAACAAGATGTTGGTGGACACCGGAGCGGCAGCCAACATTATGCCATACTCCATGCTACGTCGGTTGGGACGCTCGAGCTCGGATTTGATCAAGACCAATGTGACACCGAGTGATTTCAACGGCCAAGCATCCGACGCACAAGGTGTTCCGAATGTGGATCCGACCGTAGGAAGAAAAACTGTCCCTACGATGTTCTTTATCGTCGACGAGCAAGAGCACCTACGCTGTCCTACTAGGGAGAGATTGGATCCACGCCAACTCGTTGCATTCCATCCACGATGCACCAATGCCTCGATACAATGGGATGGAGATGAAGTAGAAGTCGTCCATGCGGATGATTCAGCCGAGATTTCAACAGCCGGCATGGACATTTGGGAGACATCGTGCCAAGAGCCGCTCTCGGGCATCAATTTGGACGACCGTGAGCGCATCGACGTGACAAAGAACGGGGTTAGGCTGGTTTTATCCACCGGCCTGACCGGGTAACAAAAGCAAATGTCGATGGATAAACGTGGCGAGACCGATCCTTGTGATCGGCCCCAAAAAAGATTTGTGAAGGGACATCACAAAACCTTCACCGAGAAAGCAACGGGAGGCCGATTCCAGCAATCGGCCAAAATTATCCTCACCATCCATTCTGCCTGGGTTCAACGTGTTATCCAACAGAGCCGATACCATCAATTCTCTTGACAGAATCGGCTCCGGGGGGCACCCAGGTGGATAAAACACGAGGATATGCAGTGGAAGCGTCTCATCCTTTGATGATGGGTATTGGAGTATGGGTGCCGACACACAAATCGGCCGAAAATTCAAAAAAATTCGAGCATAGCCGATGTGTAGACATCGACTTAAGAATCAATGGAGCAGGGAGTGGGTCTTCCCGTCAAGGACCCCTAATTCCCATTGGCAAGTCTTCAAGTTCAACGGCAAGGGCAAGTCAGGGTGGGGGTGAGCCTAACGAAGGGAGCATATCGGCTGTCACGCTTTGACTCAGAAACTGTCACCTCCAGGGGTTGTTGCGCCCAGGGTTGGAGGGCGTTAGAAATGCGAGGACATCTTCACCGGAAGTTGCTGCAGCTTGCCGAAGATAATGAGCCGATCTGATCAGCGAGGCGCAAGGATTGAACTGAAGAAGCTCGGGGGAGGGCGGCTCGCCCTGAAATCTCCTCACTCTAAAGAGCCGATTTTGTTGAATCGGCTGATACTACATTATGAGTTGGAAACCGAGGATGATCGACGTGGTCGGCTCACTGCTACTCTCGCCCCGACTGAGGCTCGGGGGGGGGGGGGGCAGCTCGCCTTGAAGGGGCTCTGCTCTGGGGAGCCAATTTCGTTGGGATCGGCTAACTCTGCATCACAACTTGCCTGAAGAATGGTGCTGATATTGCAAAATTATCAGTTTCAGTATGCAAGACGATTCAGCGACAAACCCAGGACTCTGTTGGAGACACCTACTCAGCACCAGTTTACCAGCCTTCTGGATTGACTGTCGACGGATGAAGGGTGATCAACTGGTTGGCCCCGCACGGTAACACTCTCAGACATTGTCGAGCCCAGGCCTGTTTGCCTGAGTTACGGGTCCTCATCATCGTTTCCACCCCGGCTGAGGCTCGGGGGGCAACTTGCCACGAGAGGTCCTTTGCTATAAGAAAGCCGATTTTGCTAAAATCGGTTGGCTCTGCATCTCAGTTTGATTTGGAGCAATGTTTGCTGAAAAAGAACAGAGCAGGATTATGAAACGTCACTGCGGAGGTGATGCCTGTCCTGCGGAAGTGGCAGCTTCGGCGTTTGAATTGATCCAGCAACAGTCCTGGGGCTCTTCTGGAGGCAAAGAGGATCTGGAAGGGAATGATGCGGCAGAAGAATGTCTGAAAGGCCTAGGGCTTGCGCGATTATGGCTTGGCCTTGTTTGACCAGGAGTTTGGGTCCGGATGGATCTATCTCGAAATTTATCGTGAAAGACCGATGCGATGCCATCGGCTTATTGGGCATTGACCGCATTGGCAATCGGCAGTAATCGCACGAAGGACAATCGGCTAAATTATCATAAAGGGAATCGGCAAAATCAAATTGGGGAATTTCTTCATTGATAAACCCGATTTCTTACATAGAAGAGCTGATTGCTCTCAAAAGGAAGTACTAGGGGATACATTGCCCCGTCTACTACTCGCTGGCCCTATGCTAAGATCCTATCTAGGGGCCGTTGCTCGCCCTCGTCGTCGTCGTCGCCGTCATCGCTACTATCGGCGCTACTCCCTACCGAGCTCGTCATCGCTGCTCCGGCGGCCGCCGACGGGACCCTCGTTGTCCTCGTCCTCTTCGTCGGCCGTCGTCGCCGCCGCTGTCGACATCGCTGAGGTTCCCGGGCCAGAGGTGGCGGCGTTTGGCCGGCGGCTCGTCGGAGGAGTTGTCTTCGTCCTCCTCCTCCGCCTCCTCCTCCTCCTTCGCCTCCTCGGAGGAGGTGAAGTCATCCCAGGAGAAGCGATCGTCATCGCTCTCCTCCTCCGGTTCCCCGTCGGCGAGGAAGCGGAGGTCGCTCTCCCCACTGGTCAAGGATTTGTCTTCCTCGGACTCGGATGGAGGAGGCGTGGTCTTCCGAGTCCCATTCTTCCGGTGCGCGAATGTCCGGCGGCGTCTCACGGGAGGAGGAGGACCCGAGGGAGAGTTCCGATGAGGTGGAGGAAGAGGAAGACATGGTGCGTGAAGGGCTTTTGGGAGTGCTAATGTGAAGAGGACGAAGAGGAGAACTGTTCGATGT
This sequence comes from Lolium rigidum, assembly GCF_022539505.1. Lineage (NCBI taxonomy): Eukaryota > Viridiplantae > Streptophyta > Magnoliopsida > Poales > Poaceae > Lolium > Lolium rigidum. The sequence continues at coordinate 199,310,928 of NC_061508.1, forward strand.
GGTTAAATAAAGGGGATGGAGATTTAATTTTCGAACAGCTTTCGAGGACATGGTGCCAAAACTCGTCAAATCGTGCAGAAGTTGGGAAGGCAAGTCGTCATGATGAAACATACTCGCGACGGTTCCCGCTCTCGCCACGACATGACCCTTCGAAGGAAAAATAGAGTGGTTTTGAAATTATCATTACCAAAACCAGGGGGGCATGTGTTATCACCAGATTTTGGCCAAATCAGGAGGTGGGCCGCGATCAGGATGGGCTTGGAAGATTACACGTAGAAGATCTCTGAAGCGTCCTTGCGCGGGGAATTTGGGCTAGATTGCCCGTGTATCTTTAATTATAGTAGATTGTATCTAGATTAAAAGTTAGAGTTTATCTCGTGCACGGTTTAGTGCACGCCCACATTAGAAAGTCCGCTGGACTATAAATATATATCTAGGGTTTATGGAATAAACAACAACCAACGTTCAACCACAAACAAATCTCGGCGCATCGCCAACTCCTTCGTCTCGAGGGTTTCTACCGGTAAGCACCATGCTGCCTAGATCGCATCTTGCGATCTAGGCAAGACAAGCCTGCCCACGTTGTTCATGCGTTGCTCGTACCGAAGCCTTTTTGATGGCGAGCAACGTAGTTATCTTAGACATGTTAGGGTTAGCATTGTTCTTCATATTACATGCTTTCGTAGTGCAACCCTTGCATGTCTAGCCGCCCTTACACCTATCTTAGGTGTAGGGGCGCACCCCGCTTGATCATAGTTTAGTAGATCTGATCCGTTACGATTGCTCCTTGTTCTACAAGGATTAGTTTAATATCCGCAATAGTTAGGCCTTACAAAGGGTTGGAGGATCCAGCTGGCGTGTAGGGTGGCGTTTGCTTGCCCTAGAAAGGATGTTCCGGGATCAACCTCGTGTTGGTTTTTAGGCCCCTGTCTAGGATCGGCTTACGGTCACCGTCGCGAGCGCGAGGCCCAATCGTGAGTAGGATGATCCGATTATGCGGTGAAAACCCTAAATCGTCGTAGATCTCATTAGCTTTACCTTGATCAAGCAGGACCACCATATATTCGGACACCTCGTTCGAATCATGGGTGGATCGGCTCTTTGAGCCGATTCACAGATAACCCGAGAGCCGATCGAGGCTCGTATTTAATGTTTACGTGTGTGCCCCGCAGAAACTAAGCGAGGCATCATCCACACCTTCCCCGACCAGGTATAGGTCAGGTGGCACGCCCTTGCGGTTGGCATCGGCGCGTGCGACCAGGAGGCTTTGCGGGCCGTCGCTCTGAGGGACTGGGGCCAGCCGCAGCCCTAGTTGTTCCCGGCTCTACGGTGTTGCCCGTCTCTGCCCGCCAGGGGGTTTCTGACGTCAACACCATCTTGTCTGAAGTAAGAGAGATCTACCACCATAATGGTTGGAGCATGCATATTGTTAGAGAAGAACATTGGGCCGCTAACTAAAGCCATGAATCATGGTGGAAGTTTCAGTTTTGGACATATATCCTCAATCTCATATGAGAACACTAATTGTTGCCACATGCTTATGCATTAAAGAGGAGTCCATTATCCGTTGTCCATGTTGTCCCGGTATGGATGTCTAAGTTGAGAATAATCAAAAGCGAGAAATCCAAAATGCGAGCTTTCTCCTTAGACCTTTGTATGCAGCGGCATGGAGGTACCCCTTTGTGACACTTGGTTAAAACATGTGTATTGCGATGATCCGGTAGTCCAAGCTAATTAGGACAAGGTGCGGGCACTATTAGTATACTATGCATGAGGCTTGCAACTTGTAAGATATAATTTACATAACTCATATGCTTTATTACTACCGTTGACAAAATTGTTCCATGTTTTCAAAATAAAATCTCTAGCACAAATATAGCAATCGATGCTTTCCTCTTTGAAGGACCATTCTTTTACTTTTATGTTGAGTCAGTCTCACCTATCTCTCTCCACCTCAAGAAGCAAACACTTGTGTGAACCTGTGCATTGATTCCTACATACTTGCATATTGCACTTGTTATATTACTCTATGTTGATAATTATCCATGAGATATACATGTTATAAGTTGAAAGCAAACCGCTGAAACTTAATCTTCCTTTGTGTTGCTTCAATACCTTTACTTTGATTTATTGCTTTATGAGTTAACTCTTATGCAAGACTTATTGATGCTTGTCTTGAAGTACTATTCATGAAAAGTATTTGCTTTATGATTCATTTGTTTACTCATGTCATTACCATTTTTTTGATCGCTGCATTCATTACATATGCTTACAATAGTATGATCAAGGTTATGATGGCATGTCACTTAAGAAATTATCTTTGTTATCGTTTACCTGCTCGGGACGAGCAGGAACTAAGCTTGGGGATGCTGATACGTCTCCGATGTATCGATAATTTCTTATGTTCCATGCCACATTATTGATGATATCTACATGTTTTGTACACATTATATGTCATATTTATGCGTTTTCCGGAACTAACCTATTGACGAGATGCCGAAGGGCCAGTTTGTCGTTTTCTGCTGTTTTTGGTTTCGTAAATCCTAGTAAGGAAATATTCTCTGAATCGGACGAAATCAACGCCCAAAGATCTTAGAATCCCTGAAGCATCCGGAACACCCGAGAGTCGCGTAGGGGGCCACAGGGGCCCCAGATGATAGGCCGGCGCGGCCCAGGCCCTGGCCGCGCCGCCTTATGGGTTCGTCGCCTCGTTGACCTTCTGACACCGCCTCTTCGCCTATATAAAGGTCCCTGACCTAAAACTTCGATACGGGAAGAGCCACGGTACGAGAAACCTTCCAGAGCCGCCGCCATCGCGAAGCCAAGATCTGGGGGACAGGAGTCTCGCTCTCGGCACGCCGCCGGGACGGGGAAGTGCCCCCGGAAGGCTCCTCCATCGACACCACCGCCATCTTCATCAACGCTCGCTGTCTCCCATGAGGAGGGAGTAGTTCTCCATCGAGGCTCGTGGCTGTACCGGTAGCTATGTGGTTAATCTCTCTCCTATGTGCTTCAATACAATAATCTCATGAGCTGCCTTACATGATTGAGATTCATATGATGATGCTTGTAATCTAGATGTCATTATGCTAGTCAAGTGGGTTTTACTTATGTGATCTCCGGAGACTCCTTGTCCCACGTGTGTAAAGGTGACAAGTGTGTGCATCGTGTGGGTCTCTTAGGCTATATTTCACGAATACTTATTCACCGTTATGAATGGCATAGTGAAGTGCTTATTTATATCTCTTTATGATTGCAATGTGTTTTGTATCATAATTTATCCATGTGCTACTCTAGTGATGTTATTAAAGTAGTTTATTCCTCCCGCACGGTGTAATGGTGACAGAGTGTGTGCATCCGTGTTAGTACTTGGCGTAGGCTATGATTATGATCTCTTGTAGATTATGAAGTTAACTATTGCTATGATGGTATTGATGTGATCTATTCCTCCTACATAGTGTGAAGGTGACGAGTGTGCATGCTATGTTAGTACTTGGTTTAGTTGTGTTGATCTCGTCATGCACTCTAAGGTTATTTAAATATGAACATTGAATATTGTGGAGCTTGTTAACTCCGGCATTGAGGGTTCGTGTAATCCTACGCAATTAGTGGTGTTCATCATCCAACAAGAGAGTGTAGAGTATGCATTTATCTATTCTGTTATGTGATCAAAGTTGAGAGTGTCCACTAGTGAAAGTCTAATCCCTAGGCCTTGTTCCTAAATATCGCTATCGCTGCTTGTTTATTGTTTTACTTGCGTTACTCATCGCTGCGTTACTACTGCTTGTTTACTGTCCTGGGCAAAGCACTTTTCCGGTGCCGTTGCCACTGCTCATATTCATTCATACCACTTGTATTTCACTATCTCTTCGCCGAACTAGTGCACCTATTAGGTGTGTTTGGGACACAAGAGACTTCTTGCTTTGTGGTTGCAGGGTTGCATGAGAGGGATATCTTTGACCTCTTCCTCCCTGAGATCGATAAATCTTGGGTGATCCACTTAAGGGAAACTTGCTGCTGTTCTACAAACCTCTGCTCTTGGAGGCCCAACACTGTCTACAAGAATAGAAGCACCCGTAGACATCAGGCGCTCACTCTCCTTTTGGTGGGTCGCTCCCTCTCCTCTCAACTCACTATGGTGGGTGTGTTGTTGTGCCCTCGCTAAAGCCTTCACATTGTCCGCGATGATTTGGCTAGGAGTCATTGGGCGAAGCTCAAACTTCTTATCCTTGACCGTGAAGGTGTATGCATTTGAGTATCCGTCATGTATAGCCTTCTTGTCAAATTGCCATGGGCGGCCAAGCAACATGTGGCACACCGTCATGGGCACCACGTCACACTCAATAGTGTCTTCATAGGGGCCAATCTTGAAGTTGAAGGTGACGGTATGTTGTATCTTGACGTTGCCCTTGTCACTCAACCATTGGACATGGTAAGGATGAGGATGCTTGCGAAGCGTGAGGTTGAGCTTCTCACACAACTCGGTGCTTGCTAAGTTGTGGAAACTTCCTCCGTCGATGATGACCTTGATTGACTTGCCACCAATACCGGCACGGGTTTGGAAGATGTTGCACCTTTGGTCTTCCATAGCTTGTGGTTGAGTCGTTAGCACCCTTGTTACCACAAGCGAGGGGCTTGGGTCATGCACACATAAGAGAGGGTCTTCTCCACTTTCTTCATCGTAATCGTCTTCATTGGCGACGGCGGCTTGGACAAGAGCTTCATATTCATCTTCACTTAGCGTATCTATGTCACCATTCTCCATAGTGATCATGACTTTGGTATTCTTGCACTCAAAGGATTTGTGGCCTTGTGTGCCACACTTGAAGCAAGTGACGTTGGAGGGTCCCGTAGAGGCCTTTGAGGAGGCGGTGGAGGTCACCGTTTGCTTCATGCGACTTTGGATAGTCGGTTGCTTGGATGGTGTAGATGACACGGCGGGCTTGACACTTGTTGTGGGAGTGGTGGTAGCGAGCTTGGAGGCGAAGTATGACTTGGACTTGGAGTACTTGATGTCTTCATTCACTTGGCGCTTGGCCTTGTAAGCTTGGTGAACCAACTCAACCATGTTGGAATATTGTTGGAACTCCACAATTCTCTTGATGGGGTAGTTGAGGCCATTGAAGAATCTAGCGATGGTTTGGTTCTCGGACTCTTGGATGTTGGCTCGCATCATAGTTAGCTCCATCTCCTTGTAGAACTCCTCAACGGTCTTGGTGCCTTGCTTCAATTTTTGGAGTTTGTTGAAGAGGTCGGTCTTGTAGTGAGTTGGTACAAAGCGAGCTTGCATCTCTTCCTTCATCTCTTCCCAAGTGTCAATTGTTGGTTCACCCTTATCTTCCCTTAGAGTGAGTACTTGCTCCCACCAAGTGTTGGCATATTCTTCAAACTCAAGAGACGCCATGGCCACTTTCTTGGCACCGGAGTAGTTGTGGATGCGGAAGATCTTGTCAACCTTGAGTGCCCATGAGAGGTACGCCTCGGCATCGTCTTCACCTTTGAACTTGGGCATGTTGAAGTTGAGCTTTCCAAACATGTTCTCTTCATCTTCCAAATTACTTCGGCAAGGACGGATGCCTTCATCTCTTGCGGCTTGAGGTGGTAGAGGAGGTCTTCCACGGCCAACCATAGCATTGGGTTGGTGTTGAAGTTGAACACTAGCTTCACTTGGTTCACAATGATGATGTTGTTGAAGATCTTGACGAGATTGTTGAGGTTGTTGACGACGTCCATTGATGGCCATCTCATCTTGATCATGTTGCGGGTATCCTCTTCCATGTTGGTCATGGCGAGGATGATTTTAGAAATCACGCATCGGTGGATCGTGATGACCTTGGTATTGAGCATCAACATGTGGTTCACGATGAGGTGCCGGTTCCATGTTGTGGATGACGTTGTCGTGGGGTTGGTCGTCACGCCCATGGTGGGCATGGCGATCCACTTGATGAAGATCTTGGTGTAGAACTTGTTCTTGTGGAGGACGTTCATGGGGACGAGCATGGCGAGGGAATTCTCCTCGCCTTGAGTTGGAGCGAGAGTCTTCATGACGAGCATGCGGGCGACGAGGTCGATGATGGTCTCCATGCCTTGAGTTGGAGCTTGAGGACGTATGGCGATCATGAGAGTAGTAATCTTGTGACGAGCTTGATGATGATGAAGTAGAGCGGTGTCGGCGATGACGACCCAAGTTGTTGATGGCGCGCTCGAGGCTATTCATGCGCCGCTCCATGTTCGCATCATTTGCCGCCACTTGATCATTCAAGTTGTCCGTAGCTTCACGAAGTAGAGACATATCTTGGTTCACAACGGAGAAGTTGTGCGCCACTTCTTCATATTGCTCGTCGATGCGTGTCTCAAACAAAGTGAGTTGCTCCTTGAACTCTTGGCGTTGTGCCCATAGATTGTGTTGGGTAGCCAACCTCTCGGTGTTGCGTAGGACTTCATCCTCCCTTGCTTCGTCTCCGTGCCTATCCATGATAGAAAGACAAGAATTGGGTTGTGTATGTTAGTGGAAGAAGACTACCTCGCACTTTCACCTTGGTGTGATAGTATCGAGGCGATCAACCGAACCGAGAGCAAAACCAAATGTATCGGGTACACACGCAAAGCCACACGCAAAGGCTAGCAAATCTAGTGGTAGGTGAGAATGGTGGAAAACCAAAAGATGAAATCGAAAATTAAGTATGTTGTTAAAAGTGGGTGAGGTCCAAAAATCAAGTGTCAAAGTGGAGATCACTATAAACACGGAAAAGTTGTGGAACGCACACACGGGATAAACGGGGTTACTGCGACCAAGGAATGAGCGGAAAATGGAAAAAGCAATTAGCGAAGTTGATGCTCGATGTCACACTAACTCAAGGAGAGGCGATAGCTAGGTTGCATAGAGATGAAACACCAAGATTCACACGAGGTCTCTCTTCTCTATCTCTCACGCTTGCTTAAAAGCTTATCAACTCCTTTTGTATCGGTGGCACTTGCACGTTTCTTTTTCTTCTCCTTTTTTTTCTAGCACACTATGCTCGTACACTTTTGCTTTCCACCCCGAGCTTTACTTATGAGCTTTACTCAACACAACGCACACTCTTGATACGTCTCAAACGTATCTATAATTTCTTATGTTACATGCTAGTTATATGACAATACTCACATGTTTTATATACACTTTACATCATTTTTATGCATTTTCCGGCACTAACCTATTAACAAGATGCCGAAGCGCCATTTCCTGTTTTCTGCTGTTTTTGGTTTCAGAAATCCTACACAGGAAATATTCTCGGAATTGGATGAAACAAAAGCACACGGTCTTATTTTGCACGGAGCCTTCCAGAAGTCCGAAGAGGAGACGAAGAAGGGCGACGAGGCGGCCACACTCTAGGGGGGTGCGGCCCCACCCTTGGGCGCGCCGCCCTATGGGGTGGGCCCTCGAGCACCTCCCGACTCGCCCTTCGCCTATATAATCTCTCCGTCGCGAAAACCCTATTACCGAGAGCCACGATACGAGAAAAGTTACTGTGACGCGCCGCCGCCAATCCCATCTCGGGGGATTCAGGAGATCGCCTCCGGCACCCTGCCGGAGAAGGGAATCATCACCGGAGGGCTCTACATCACCATGCCCGCCTCCGGACTGATGCGTGAGTAGTTCATCCTTGGACTATGGGTCCATAGCAGTAGCTAGATGGTTGTCTTCTCCTCTTGTGCTATCATGTTTAGATCTTGTGAGCTGCCTATCATGATCAAGATCGTCTATTTGTAATGCTACATGTTGTGTTTGTTGGGATCCGATGAATATTGAATACTATGTCAAGTTGATTATCAATCTATCATATATGTGTTATTTATGTTCTTGCATGCTCTCCGTTGCTAGTAGGGGCTCTGGCCAAGTTGATACTTGTAACTCCAAGAGGGAGTATTTATGTTCGATAGTGGGTTCATGCCTCCATGGAATCTGGGACAGTGACATAAAGTTCTAAGGTTGTGGATGTGCTGTTGCCACTAGGGATAAAACATCGATGCTTTGTCTAAGGATATTTGTGTTGATTACATTACGCGCAGTACTTAATGCAATTGTCTGTTGTTTGCAACTTAATACTGGAAGGGGTGTGGATGCTAACCCGAAGGTGGACTTTTTAGGCATAGATGCATGTTGGATAGCGGTCTATGTTCTTTGTCGTAATGCCCTAATTAAATCTCATAGTAGTCATCATGATATATGTATGTGCATCTCTATTTGTCAATTGCCCAACTTTAATTTGTTCACCCAACATGCTATTTATCTTATTGGAGAGACACCACTAGTGAACTGTGGACCCCGGTCCATTCTTTTACATCTGAAATACAATCTACTGCAATCTCTGTTCTTTGTTGTTCATCGCAAACAAACATCATTCTCCACACCATACGTTTAACCTTTGTTTTCAGCAAGCCGGTGAGATTGACAACCTCACTGTTAAGTTGGGCAAAGTATTGTGATTGTGTTGTGCAGGTTCCACGTTGGCGCCGGAATCCCTGGTGTTGCGCCGCACTACACTCCTTCACCAACAACCTTCACGTGGCCTTCATCTCCTACTGGTTCGATAACCTTGGTTTCTTACTGAGGGAAACTTGCTGCTGTACGCATCACACCTTCCTCTTGGGGTTCCCAACGGACGTGTGCTTCACGCGCCATCAACCCTCACGGTCGGGACCTCGTGCAATGTTTTGCAAAAAAAAGAAGAAGAGGGCTACAAGGGAAAAGTGTAAGTTATACCTGCGATGGTGGTGGTGGTGGTGGTGTTAATCGAAATGCGAACTCGGGCCGGAAACGGATTGGCGCCCGGTCGGCCGGATATGTGGCCGGACGGCCCGGTCAGTAGGCCGGTCGGACCGGTTTCTGGGCCGGTCGGTTCGGTCTGGGGGGCGGTCAACCGGTTTCTGAACCGGCTGGTCGTTTTCTCTCTCCTGTTCTTCCCCAAACCAAATCCAAAAGATCAAATCGAAGAGAAACGAAGGAATTGGAGGCTAAAAGGTGGGGGAAATAGTAGATCAACACGAAAAACACCAAATCCACGGATCAAAACCACTCAAAACTCAACAAAATCGTAGATCCATCCAAAGGCAATTTAGGGTTTTTTTTTGGAAAAAATTTCAGAGACGAAATTGGGTGGGTGGGTGGTCAAAATCGCGGTAACCAAAAGCTGCTGATACCATATGATGAGGTCTAAGACCTAGATTGTGGCCCGATCTCGCGAATGACCCAAAACAAGAGGGAAGAAGAGTGAGGGGAGGAAGAACACGAAGAACGAAACCACACACCAACCCGATACAATCGACTCTTACTCTCGTGGCTCGATGGACCACGCCAATAGAATCAACCGGAAGAGACACGAGGTAGAATTCCAGAGTGAGAGATCGGGGCTGGAGACGGAGACCGGTGAGAGAGAGAGAGAGTGGAGCACACTTGAATCTCACTCACAATTAGCCAAATCCTCAACAAGAGTAGCCTTGATACAAAGGGGGTCTAGCCCTAGGGAGACAAAGCTCAAAAGTAGTTTTAAGCCAAGATTATGTCTAGAGAGTAAAAGGGGTGCCCTAGGTACTTATATAGGTCTACAGGGCGACACAGGTCGAAAAGGTACAAAAGTAACCGACTCAGGCAGATCTGGTCGAGACAAGTCGTGAAATCCGGTCAGGGATCCGGTACAACCGGACCTGGGGCTGGCACGTCCGGTCCAGACCGGGTCCTGGGCCGGAGGGTGACCGAAGAGGGGTCCCGGAGCCTCAGTACTGCGCCCGGTTGTCGCCGGCCTGTGATCCGGTCTGGACCGGGTGGCCCGGTCAGGGATCCGGTTGGCTGGGTCCTGGGCCGGCTGGCTCCCTTCCTCCCTTCGCGCGCTTCGGATGACGTCGGGTCCAGCTCCATGCCCATCTTCACGTCCAGCTGCTCCTCTCCTCCTCTTGACCATGGTGTGCCCTCCTCTCTGGGGTCTTGACACACCTCGTACCTAATAACACAAAGCGTGTCGGCATGAGGTAGCAATCCATTCAATGGGGTACCGAGATCGAGGGTAGTGAGGAGCGAGTTCACCTTATCATGTAGCGCTTTAACTCGAGCCCGCGTCATTGGTCCACTTGGGGGACTTGTTGGTCTTGGTGTAGTGTCGTCGGTGAGCGGGGCTACATCAGAACTCGTCGAGGCGGACGAAGTAGTCAGTGTTGTCGACGAACCCATGTCCGTGCTTGTACTTGCTGAAAGGACACATATATCGCCTATAGGGGGTTGAATAGGCGGTTTAAAACTTTTACGAGATGTGCTTAATAAATCCGGAATAAAACTAGCGTTTATTTTGTCAAGCTTAAAGCCTATGTACTATGGTTCACCTATGTGCACCAACAACTTATGCTAAACAAAACAAGCAACTATGTGATAGCAAGATATATAACTTCAAGCACGATGGCTATCACAAAGTAAAGTGCATAAGTAAAGAGCTCGGGTATAGAGATAACCGAGACACGTGGGAGACGATGGTTTATCCCGAAGTTCACACTCTTGCGAGTGCTAATCTCCGTTGGAAAGGTGCGGTGACTTAGTGCTCCTGAACGCCACAAGAGGCCTCACATTCAGGTGTGGTTGCTCGATGCACACCAACGCCACAAATGCCTCAATCCAAGATGCGGTAGTCACACCACACCATCGA
>NC_061508.1:199321700-199380972 GCF_022539505.1 Lolium rigidum
ATCCGGTGCCTCGTGGTGCTCCTTGATGAGCTGCTCCTTTTTCACTGGGTGGAAAGAAAAGTGTTGGAAAAGCTGCGGAAAGCACAAGTTGCTTAGGAAAGAAAGCGGTGCCACCCAGGTGCGGTGGTGGGCCTTGAGGGCACTCAAGGGTAGCCTCAGGGACGTATTCGAACAAAAAGTTCATAAGTGTTAAAGAAAACGTCCGTGAAGATGCGGAGCCAAAAAGGAAACAAACCTTGGCGGTGGGCTGTGGACCTCGGCAAAGGTCCGATGCTCCCGGAGAAGCTCCTCGAAGAGCTGCTTACCGAGCATCCGCCGTGCTCGTTCGAAAGGAAAATAATTGTGAGAAAGAAGCCGGTTTTCTCCATGCTTTTACCTGAAGTTTCGCGCTAAGAGCTGCGCTCTCAACCCGAAACTCGGGGAGCTGGCTATGCCGGTTTTTCGAGTTTTCACCTAAGTTTCAGCGCTAAGAGCTGCGCTCTCAACCCGAAACTCGGGGGCTGGCTATGCCGGTTTTCAAGTTTTTGCTTAAGTTTCGCGCTAAGAGCTGCGCTCTCAACCCGAAACTCGGGGACTGGCTATGCCGGTTTTTCAAGTTTTTGCTTAAAGTTTCGCGCTAAGAGCTATGCTCTCAACACGAAACTCGGGGACTGGGAAGATAGACAAGATCCGGAAAGAAAGAAACCGGCATCAACAGAAAAGTTGCAAAAGGATTGGTCAAACTTACCACCACGTTGCTGGTAGGCGTCATACCACGCACTGCTCGAACTCCTTCACTTGCGCGCTTGAGCCGCATGAAGTGTTCCTCGGTGGACCGGGGCCCAACGGGGGTCCGGCGCCGGAAGCCGGTCCTTCCCGGGCCGCGGGTGGATGCGGATATATCCGCATCGTTCCACTTTTGGGCGTAGGGGAGGAGGTGCCCCCGGGTCCCGGCCCTCGCGCTTCGGCTCAACGATCCGGCCCCAGGAGGCCGGAAGGTTTTTCTTGGACCGCAGCGAGCGGCGGGGCCGACGTGCGGCACCCAGAGGCGCGGGCCGGCGGCGAGGTGCTGCCCTCCGCAGCTTCTTCCACAGGAAGCCCCCGGCTTGAGGAACTTGTGTGATCTTGAGGGTCTCGGGGCGGCGGCGTCGGCTTGGCCGCGGAAGGTCCTTGGCTTGGTGGCGGTGTTGGAGCGGCCCCAGTGGGCTCAGAGCATAAGAGCCTACGGGGGCGCGTAGAGGAAGGCCGGCGCGGAAGTGTCCGGCGCGGCCTTGGTGGGGGAAGAGCTGGAGTGCTTCTTCCTTCTTCTTCTGGGCGAGAGGAACCAGAGGTTCCGCGCGCCCGGCGCTCGTCGTCCGGCGCCGGTGTTGCCGGCGCCGGTATCCGGGTTCTCGGGGAGGGGAGGTAAGATCCTCCTCCGCGCGGTGATCGAGGAGGTGTAGGGGCCGCGCGCCCCGCACTTGTGGTGCCTCCCGAGAGGGAGGCAGAGAGGTCGCCGTGCCGGATGGTACCGGAGCTTGGCCGAGGAGGAGGAGTTGGGGCCCTTGCGGTTCCCTCGGAGGTCACCGGCTTCGGGCCGCCCAGGCGCTCTTGAGCAGCTTGAGAGCGCGGGGCTGAACAAAAAGAAGAGGAAAGATCAAAAACGAAGAAAGAGAAAGGAAAAGTTTGGAACAGCGAAGCAAACGAGAGAAACAAAAACTTACCCGGAAGAGACCGGCATGGTTTTCCCCTTGTAGCGCCTGCGTGCCTGCTCTTCCCCCCAAGGACTTCCGTCGCGGAGCGTTTCGGCGGGGGAGCTTGGCTGGAGCCGGCGTCGCAGTGCGGCGCCTCGTTCTTCTTGCTCCTAGGGCATGAGCTTATCCGGGAACTCATGCCCGACCTCGGCCTGCGTGGGAGGCACGTGCTCGTGGACCCGTGGTTCGGGGCCAGCCGAGGAGAGCGTCTACGAAGGAAATAGGCAACAAAATATGAGAGACCGGAAGAGGAAACTACCTCAAGCATGGTGAGATCATTGTCGGAACCGGAAGCCGCAGAAGAAGAGTTACCAGGGCGTTGAGTGGGGATGCGACCCATCTTGAGATCGTACCAAGGGACGAAGGGATCTGGATCAACCTTGTCCAAAGGGCTCTTCCGGCAAGGGCCTCGCCGATCTGACTCGATGCGGGGGAAGCGGTCCTTGGCCTGAAAGCAGAAAGAAAAACAGTTAGCCACAGCATAAAAGTTACCGGTAGAACAGCCCGGGTGGCGTAATCTCTTACTTCCTTGGTGGGAGGGTTGAGGGAGCTGAGAGGAAGAAAGCCCCACTCCCAGTCATCCGGCATGTCCGTTTGGCATATTTGATTAGCCTTAAGGACCACATCCGCTTTGCTCAAGGGAAGGCCGGTGATCTTGGTGGGATCGCCAGGGCCGTACATCTCGCTTATCTTATGCGCCCGGCGCTTGAGGGGAAGCACCCGACGGCAGATGAAGGTGCGGATGATATCATCGGAGCAGATGTTGGTCTCCTTCATCAGCTTCTCCATGAAGCGTACCACCCGGTTCGTCTCTATGTGATCCGTACCGGGGTTGTAGTTCCAGTTGACCTTGGTGGGCGGCGCCGGATTGAAGGCCGACAGATTAATGAGATCAGCGGCGCCATCGTTCTTCACGTAGAAGAACGTCGTCTTCCACAACCGGCAAGACTCGAGGCCGTTGAACTTAAAAAAGGGGCCCCCTTGGCGGGAGCCGATGATACAAGACCCGCACTGAACGGGGGGTTTGGGCTTGGGAATATCCTTGCCCTGGACCGAGTTGATCCAGAGAGAGAAGAAGTGGGCAAAGGTCTCGCGAGCGGGACGGATGCCGATGTAGCCTTCCATGAAGGCCACAAAGCAAGAGAGGTAGAAAACAGCATTGCCGGGAAGGTGGTGAGGCTGGACTCGATAAAAATCAAGGAATTGATGGAAGAAGTCGGAGGCAGGAAGGCCGAAGCCACGCTCAAAGTGAGCAAGAAAGATAACGACCTCACCGGGTTCGAGCACCGGTTCGATCTCGTCGCCAGGAAGCCGGCAGGAGACCCCCTCCGGTATCCTCCTAGACCGGTAGAGCCAGTCGATCTCGTGTTGTGTCACGTCGGAACCTCTCCAGGCTCCGCGTGTGATACCGGAAAGATCCTTTCCGGGGGGCCGGCTGGAGGAGCCGACCTCTTGGTCCTTGCCGGATTCAGTTTCCATCCGGGCGAGATCTTCGGTTAGCCCGTCGGAAGTCCTACTTCCTTGGCTACTGGAGGAGGAGGCGGAGAGAGATTCTTCACTAGACATGTGGATCTTTAGGACGATGGTATCTACCGCAAAAACAGTTTTCCCAAAAAACTACCCTCTCGCGAAGATCTACGAGTAAGAAGAAAAGCAAAAGAAAAGAGGAAGTAAATATACTACCGACCCAAGATCTGGAAAACAAGAAAAGGAGAGCAAACAAGCATTGGGACTCACCTGAGGCTGCGGAGGCGCTTAGGGAGAGGTTCACCGAAGAAATAGTGAGCCCCTGGCCGTCGACGAAGGCCGACGACGGAGAAGGGCGAGGTCCACCGGAGAAAGCTTGAATCAGCGGCGAAGAGGGAATACTGGAGGAGCTTCGCGCGGTGAAGAGCTTCAGCGCAGTGAGAGCAGCGTCGCGACGTCGACAGGGGCGGCGCACTGGCGGTGACCGGCGGCGACGAGGAAGCAAGGGGGCGAAGGGCTCGAAGTGCTCTGGAAATGGGGGCAAATGCAAAGAAGAAGATGAAGTGGAACCGCTCTGCCCTTATATAGAGAAAAGGCGAGATGGGCCGAAAACCGTCGGGCCGCGGCGGTTCGCCTCGTGGGCCGCCACATGGCGCGCGGATACACGTGCGGGAAATAACATGCCACAGGGAGGCCACACGGATCCAAAACGGCCGCGAGGATCCGGTGTGGCGCCATAAATGCTGGCGCAGAAGCCAAAGGGAAGTGACCTCTGACACTGGCGCGTCAGACACAGTGCGCATGTCACTGATAGGCACTGTACCCGAGAAATTCTCGACTTCGCCGAGGAGAGAGTTAATGTCTAAGATGCCGGGGAATAAGATACCGGAGGCACTTTGAAAAGAGGGAAAGAAGTAAGTTCGGCAAATATGTCGGAGATCTAAGTTCATCGCCGGAAAGATTAAACCGGTACCTTAAGGTATAAGAACCTGGCATGGTCCGTCGGATAGGATCCACCGGACTATACCAGCTTCGGGGACTAATGTTGGGGGGATGACCCCCGGTATGCCAAAGGCATGCCAAAACCGGATGATTTAGGCCATCAATATACCGGTTTAATGTTTATACCGGAGCACGAAGTTAAGGATTTGGCTAAGTGAAGCTAAGTCGGTATCCCCAGCAGGGGTATACCGGAACCGGATAGAAAAGACACCGGGCTACCGGTAAGAAATACACAGTAACACGTCGGCAGGACTGGTCAAAGATCTTCTCCAGAGCTAGAGGACAAAGATGAGCTAAGCAAAGTAGCTTTAAACGAAGGCCTGACGATAAAGAGGAGGATGACGATGAAAGAAGCCGGAAGACGTCAGCCTCCCTGATTAAAGAAGACCCCGGTGTCATCTATGATTAAAGTAACTTTGTAAAGTAGTTTGTCTAGTCAAAGATGCCATTAGGGTTTCTTCCCCTGTAAGCCACTCTCTCCCCTATATAAGGAGAGGGGGTAGCCCTCTCCTCGGGGACGCACGTACGCATAAGTGAGCCCTTGTACTCAGAAACTTGTAACCTGTGGAGATCAATAAAGAAGATGATCTAGAGCGAGTTCTTCCTTATGTCTTTCTTCTTCTACCTCTAGCCTTGGCTAAGTTCTTGAGGAAAGCATCCGGAAGTTCATCCCATCTAATCACAAACCCTCCCCCGAATCCTCTAGCGTCCATTCGGCCCCAACTTAAGCCATCCTATGGCATCTGTCAGTTCCCCACGACGACAACCACTAGTAATGTTAATGATTCACATGTTGCTACACCTCTTACTATCAATGGTAAAATAATTGGTGTTGGCAATGTTACTACTCCTAGTGCAAAGCGTGCAAAATTACCTGAAACTGCTAAAACTGCTGAAATTGATAAAACTGCTGAAATTTTTCAAAATATTGGGGATAATGATCCCATTGCTGTAGATCATAATGGTTTAGAATTTGATGATTGTCACATCTCTGAAGTTATAAAGTTCTTACAAAAGCTTGCTAAAAGTCCCAATGCTAGTGCTATAAATTTGGCCTTTACAAAACATATTACAAATGCTCTCATAAAAGCTAGAGAAGAGAAACTAAAACTTGAAACCTCTATTCCTAGGAAGTTGGAAGATGGTTGGGAGCCCATCATTAAGATGAGGGTCAATGATTTTTATTGTAATGCTTTATGTGATCTTGGTGCAAGTATTTCTGTTATGCCTAAGAAAATCTATGATATGCTTGACTTGCCACCATTGAAGAATTGTTATTTGGATGTTAATCTTGTTGATAATGCTATAAAGAAACCTTTGGGGAGGATTGATAATGTTCATATTATGGTTAACAATAACCTTGTCCCCGTTTATTTTGTTGTCTTGGATATTGAATGCAATGCATCTTGTCCCATCATATTGGAAAGACCTTTTTTTCGAACTGTTGGTGCCACCATTGATATGAAGGAATGTAATATTAAATATCAATTTCCTCTCAAGAAAGGTATGGAACACTTCCCTAGAAATAGAATGAAGTTACCTTATGATTATATTATTAGAACAAATTATGATGTTGATGCTTCATCTCTTGATAATACTTGATACACACTTTCTGCGCCTAGCTGAAAGGCGTTAAAGAAAAGCGCTTATGGGAGATAACCCATTATTTTACTTCTGCACTTTATTTTATATTTGAGTCTTGGAAGTTGTTTACTACTGTAGCAACCTCTCCTTATCTTTATTTTATTGCATTGTTGTGCCAAGTAAAGTCTTTGATAGTAAAGCCAATACTAGATTTGGATTACTGCTGCGAGAACAGATTTCTTGCTGTCACAAATTTGAGCAGTAGTCTCTGTAGAAAAATCAAAAAAATCTGCCAATTTACATGTGTGATCCTCAGATATGTACGCAACTTTCATTAAATTTGGGAATTTTCATTTGAGCAAGTCCGGTGCCTCTTTAAAATTCGTCTTTACGAACTGTTCTGTTTTGACAAATTCTGCCTTTTATTTCGCATTGCCTGTTTTTCTATGTTTGATGGATTTCTTTGTTCCATTAACTTTCAGTAGCTTTGTTCAATGTCCAGAAGTGTTAAGAATGATTATGTCACCTCTGAATATATGAATTATGCACTGACCCTCTAATGAGTTTGTTTCGAGTTTGGTGTGGAGGAAGTTTTCAAGGGTCAAGAGAGGAGGATGATACAATATGATCAAGAAGAGTGAAAGGTCAAAGCTTGGGGATGCCCCCGTGGTTCATCCCTGCATATTTTAAGAAGACTCAAGCGTCTAAGCTTGGGGATGCCCAAGGCATCCCTTCTTCATCGACAACTTATCAGGTTCCTCTAGTGAAACTATATTTTTATTCCGTCACATCTTATATGCTTTACTTGGAGCGTCTGTTTGTTTTTATTTTTTGTTTTTGTTTGAATAAGATCGGATCCTAGCATTCTTTGTTTGGGAGAGAGACACGCTCCGCTGTTTCGTATGAACACATGTGTTCTTAGCCTCATCTTTAATGTTCATTGCGAAATTTGAACTATTTCATTCATTGTTATATGGTTGGAAACGGAAAATGCCGCATGTGGTAAATGGTATAATGTCTTGAATAATGTGATACTTGGCAATTGTTGTGCTCATATAGATCATGTTTAAGCTCTTGCATCATGTACCTTGTACCCATTAATGAATAACTACATAGAGCTTGTTAAAATTTGGTTTGCATGATTGATCTCTAGAGTCTAGATATTTTCTGGTTGAGGTGTTTGAACAACAAGGAGACAATGTAAAGTCTTATAATAGTTACAATATGTTCATATGTGAGCTTTGCTGCACCTTTTACACTTGAGTTTTCTTCAAACAACCTTGCTAGCCTAGCCTTGTATTGAGAGGAATTCTTCTCATGCATCCAAATCCTTGAGCCAACTACTATGCCATTTGTGTCCACCATACCTACCTACTACATGGTATTTCTCCGCCATTCCAAAGTACATTACTTGAGTGCTACCTTTAAAATTTCTATTCTTTGTCTTTGCAATATATAGCTCATGGGACAAATAGCCTTAAAAACTATCATGGTGAAGAATATGTACTTATGTGTTTTATTTCTTAATAAGTTGCTTGTTGAGCGGTAACCATGTTTCTGGGGACGCCATCAACTTTACCTTTGTTGAATATCATGTGAGTTGCTATGCATGTTCATCTTGTCTGGAATAAGAGCGATTTTCATGATCAAATGGTTTGAGTATGCATACTGTTAGAGAAGAACATTGGGCCGCTAACTAAAGCCATGATTCATGGTGGAAGTTTCAGTGTGGACAACTAATCCTCAATCTCTTATGAGAATATTAACTATTGTTGAATGCTTATGCATTAAAGAGGAGTCCATTATCTGTTGTCTATGTTGTCCCGGTATGGATGTCTAAGTTGAGAATAATCAAAAGCGAGAAATCCAATGCGAGCTTTCGCCTTAGACCTTTGTAGAGGCGGCATAGAGGTACCCCTTTGTGACACTTGGTTGAAACATATGCTATGCAATGATAATCCGTGTTAATCCAAGCTAATTAGGACAAGGTGCGAGCACTATTAGTATACTATGCATGAGGCTTGCAACTTATAAGATGTCTTATACATAACACATATGCTTTATTACTACCGTTGAAAAAATTGTTTCTTGTTTTCAAAATGAAAAGATCTAGCACAAATATAGTAATCAATGCTTCCCTCTGCGAAGGGCCTATCTTCTACTTTATTGTTGAGTCAGTTTGCCTATTCTTTCTATCTTAGAAGCAAACACTTGTATCAACTGTGTGCATTGATTCTTACATGTTTACCTATTGCACTTGTTATATTGCTTTGTGTTGACAATTGTCCATGAGATAAATATGTTGAAGTTGAAAGCAACAGCTGAAACTTACATCTTCCTTTGTGTTGCTTCAATGCCTTTACTTTGAATTTATTGCTTTATGAGTAACTCTTATGCAAGTCTTATTGATGCTTGTCTTGAAAGTATTATTCATGAAAAGTCTTTGCTATATAATTCATTAGTTTACTCATTATCTTCATCATTGCTTCGAATCGCTGCATTCATCTCATATGCTTACAATAGTATGATCAAGATTATGATAGCATGTCACTTCAGAAATTATTTTGTTATCGTTTACCTACTCGAGGGCGAGTAGGAACTAAGCTTGGGGATGCTTGATACGTCCCAAACGTATCTATAATTTCTTATGTTCCATGCTACTTTTATGATGATACTCACATGTTTTATACACATTATATGTCATATTTATGCATTTTCCGGCACTAACCTATTGACGAGATGCCGAAGAGCCGATTCTCTGTTTTCTGCTGTTTTTGGTTTCAGAAATCCTAGTAAGGAAATATTCTCGGAATTGGACGAAATCAACGCCCAGGGTCCTATTTTTCCACGAAGCTTCCAGAAGACCGAAGAGGATACGAAGTGGGGCCACGAGGTAGCCACACACTAGGGCGGCGCGGCCTGGGCCTTGGCCGCGCCGGCCTGTTGTGTGGGGCCCTCGTGTGGCCCCTGACCTGCCCTTCCGCCTACTTAAAGTCTTCGTTGCGAAACCCCCAGTACCGAGAGCCACGATACGGAAAACCTTCCAGAGACGCCGCCGCCGCCAATCCCATCTCGGGGGATTTAGGAGATCGCCTCCGGCACCCTGCCGGAGAGGGGAATCATCTCCCGGAGGTCTCTTCATCGCCATGATCGCCTCCGGCTCGATGTGTGAGTAGTTCACCCCTGGACTATGGGTCCATAGCAATAGCTAGATGGTCGTCTTCTCCTCATTGTGCTATCATGTTAGATCTTGTGAGCTGCCTATCATGATCAAGATCATCTATCTGTAATCCTACATGTTGTGTTTGTTGGGATCCGATGAATATTGAATACTATGTCAAGTTGATTATCAATCTATCATATATGTTATTTATGTTCTTGCATGCTCTCCGTTGCTAGTAGAGGCTCTGGCCAAGTTGATACTTGTGACTCCAAGAGGGAGTATTTATGCTCGATAGTGGGTTCATGCCTCCATTAAATGCGGGACGGTGATGAGAAAGTTCTAAGGTTGTGAATGTCTTGTTGCTACTAGGGATAAAACATCAATGCTTTGTCTAAGGATATTTGTGTTGATTACATTACGCACCATACTTAATGCAATTGTCTGTTGTTTACAACTTAATGCTTGGAAGGGGTTCGGATGATAACTCTGAAAGTGGACTTTTTAGGCATAGATGCATGCTGGATAGCGGTCTATGTACTTTGTCGTAATGCCCTGATTTAATCTCATAGTACTCATCATGATATATGTATGTGCATTGTTATGCCTTCTTTATTTGTCAATTGCCCAACTGTAATTTGTTCACCCAACATCTGCTATCTTATGGGAGAGACACCACTAGTGATCTGTGGACCCCGGTCCTATTCTTTACATCTGAAATACAATCTACTGCAATTGTTCTTTACAGTTCTTCGCAAACAATCATCATCATCCACACTATAAATCTAATCCTTTGTTTTCAGCAAGCCGGTGAGATTGACAACCTCACTGTTACGTTATGGCAAAGTACTGTGATTGTGTTGTGCAGGTTCCACGTTGGCGCCGGAATCCCTGGTGTTGCGCCGCACTACACTCCGCCGTCATCAACCTTCAACGTGCTTCTTGGCTCCTCCTGGTTCGATAAACCTTGGTTTCTTTCTGAGGGAAAACTTGCTGCTGTGCGCATCACACCTTCCTCATGGGGTTCCCAACGGACGTGTCAACTACACGCATCATTGCTACAGTAGTAACAACTTCCAAGACACAACAAAACAGTAATAAAAACATACATGGGTTATCTCGTAAGAAGTGCTTTTCTTTAACGCCTTTCAGCTAGGCGCAGAAAGTGCAAATCAAGTAACATCAAGAGAAGAAGCATCAACATCATAATTTGTTCTAATAATGGAATCAAAAGTCAACTTCATTCTCTTTCTAGGGAAGTGTTCCATACCTTTCTTGAGAGGGAATTGATACTTAATATTTCCTTCCTTCATATCAATAATAGCACCAACAGTTCAAAGAAAGGGTCTTCCCAAAATAATAGGACAAGATGCATTTCATTCGATATCCAAGACAACAAAATCAACGGGGACAAGGTTATTGTTAACCGTAATGTGAACATTATCAATCCTCCCCAAAGGTTTCTTTATAGAATTATCAGCAAGATTAACATCCAAATAACAATTTTTCAATGGTGGCAAGTCAAGCATATCATACAGTTTCTTAGGCATAACAGAAATACTTGCACCAAGATCACATAAAGCATTACAATCAAAATCACTGACCTTCATTTTAATGATGGGCTCCCAACCATCTTCCAACTTCCTAGGAATAGAAGCTTCAAGTTTTAATTTCTCTTCTCTAGCTTTAATGAGAGCATTTGTAATATGTTTTGTAAAGGCCAAATTTATAGCACTAGCATTAGGACTTCTAGCAAGTTTTTGCAAGAACTGAATAACTCGGAGATATGACAATTATCAAAATCTAAACCATTATGATCTACAGCATTCTGAAAAATTTCAGCACTTTTATCACAAACAGTTTCAGCAGTTTCAGGCAATTTTGCACGCTTTGTACTAGGAGTAGAAACATTGCCAACACCAATTATTTTACCATTGATAGTAGGAGGTTTAGCAACATGTGAAGCATAAACATTACTAGTGGTGGTAATAGTCCAAATTTTAGCTACATTATTTCTCTTTAGCAAGTTTTTCTTCTTTTTCTTCTCTTTCCCACCTAGCATGCAATTCAGCCATCAATCTAATATTATCATTAATTCGAACTTGTATGGAGTTTGCTGTAGCAAATGACTTAATATCTTTATCTTCATTAGGCATAACTTTCAATTTTAAAAGATCAACATCAGTAGCAAGACTATCAACCTTAGAAGCAAGAATATCAATTTTACCAAGCTTTTCTTCAACAGATTTATTAAAAGCAGTTTGTGTACGAATAAATTCTTTAAGCATGGCTTCAAGACCAGAGGGTGCACTCCTACTATTATTGTAAGAATTACCATAACCATTACCATTATTAGAAGGATATGGCCTATAGTTGTTGTTACCAAAATTATTCCTATAAGCATTGTTGTTGAAATTACTATTTTTAATGAAATTCACATCAACATGCTCTTCTTGAGCAACTGTAATATCCCAGGTTTAGAGGCAATAAAATGAGAGAACACCAAAGTGTGCATTGCATTCATGCATAGAAAATCCGGGGAATTTTCGCGCTTCAAATAAAACTTACCACGATGGATCGAAGTTTCACTTGACTTGCTGGAATTGAAGTAGATCATCAAGTCAAGCGCTATAAACTTCACTGTGATCTTTGTAAAACCTTATTTTGGGTAGAGATGATTTGATCTATGTATTAGATCAAATGGAATTAGATTTACAACAACACATTCTTTAATAATCAAAACCTAACTTATTAACACTTGAAAGTTAGCAACTACCTTTGTGTGTAAATTAATTCACTTATAAATAAGTTAAACCACAGGGTCTAAAGTGCATAAAAGCCACACATTCTCATTTAAATCATAACTTATTAAGTATATGGAATATCATAAAACTAAATCCATTTACATTACGAATTATAGTTCAAACTATTTGAATAAAATTAACTATGAGTACTTTGAAACTCATATGATCATGCCTTGGTGAAATCAAACAAAAACTATCCAAATTTGAGGAATAACCTTCAACTTCCACCTTTTCACCAATATTATAATATAAATCCAATCAAATATAATATAGTGACTCATCAACAATAATAAAACCATCCACAAGATATTTAGTAGCAAATGCCACTTGGCTATCCAAAAATAAATCATATGAGAGGATAATGATCTTGCCACATGGGATGAAAATATCTACATGACTTGCATCCCAAGCTTTGCCACCTCATGCTCAAAGGATTGCTATGGATGAGGGCATGACAACCAAGCACCTTACTCATCAAACCAAAACAAGAGTCACCACCTATGTGTCATGATACTAGAGCTTGCCCAAGCCTATAAATAGAGCCACACCCTTCATCCATTTGGACACCTTGTAGCATGATACAAGGAAGAAAACACATAGAGCCACTCCATGTGAATTAGCTAGAATCAAGATGAAGAAGCTAGGAGGTGGAGGCATACCACAAGATGCGGGTTTATCAGATTTCCTGAAGAACAAGCTACATAAGATTGCAAGGTAGAATTCCTAGGCAAACCATATATTTAGAGGATCATATCATCATCTCTTGAGTAGGATCTTAGGATATTCCAAGACATTGAGAAGTGAGAGAAGTTATAATACTAATCATAGCCATGTTCATACAAGAATACTAGAGTAATACTAATCTTAGTTGTTCAAGTCAATATTTAATCTTGGAGGTGAGAACCCTATTCCAATAACAATACCTTAGAAAACCAATTCCATAATCATCACAACTTAGTATTAATTATAAACCCTAAGAATCTAGGATGAGTGTGATGAGAGGAATAATAAGGAAGGATTAGTGAGGAATGAGTGGATCTTGTCTAATGCATGATCATAACTTGTAGATATAGATGATAAGTTAAACCCATATGATTGATAGATATCATCTACCACATAAAATAATAAGTATATCACTAGTAGTTAACCCCGGACCAAACCTCATGCCTTGTATGGAGGAGTAACCCTAGCCAATTTAGCATAACCTAGCTTATGCTTATATTCTAATCCTAGTTGTGTATCATATTGGTGGTCACAACTTAAACCCTAAACTACATGTGAATTCCAACCCATGGATTACTTTGGATTATAATTATAACCCTGCCATGCCTCATGCCTATTTAATACTTCAATTAGTGAAGCATCACCAAAACCCTAAACCTTTCACATAGGAATCACTTCACATAAAATATTAAACCCTACCTTTCCATCCTAGTAGACCAAATGAAGTAGTGTTCCATAAATTAAACCATCATTAGCAAATGCATTGCTAATTATAAACATAGGATCCATCTTAATTAGTTCAAGCTAAAGTTTACTAAAACCAGATTAGTGATTATAGAACTTTCTTAACCATCTTCTTAAAACCTTAGGAATAATTCTCCACATAAAATCATGAACCAATTCCATACCCTATTCCATTTGCTAAACCCTAGATATAATTAAATTATATGTGAGTAATCACTATGAATGAGCACTAGCACAATAGAATATGTTCACCATAGACATGTTAGGAATTTCAATTCATTTAAATAGAATTTGTTCCTAAATTAAAAAAGAAATTTAGATAAATATCTAAACCATGTCCATTTTAATTAAACCCCACAACATATCACTCCAATCAAAAATTCAATGTTTATTTAAACAACAAAATAATACAGTAAGCATTATTATCAATTTATGTTGATATTCAAATAGTTTAGAACCTGCAAAACAAAATAGAAATCAGATTTGAATTCAAATAACAAATTTAAAACAGAAAATAAAAGAGAACAAATAGAAAAGGAGAAGGAACTTACCAGGCTTATCTGGTGGACCACCGTAGCCCAGCAGCAGCCCGGACTCGGCCCAGCCCACGAACGAACTCAGCCCGGACCATCGTACCGTTTCGACGAAGAAGAAAAAGAGCCTCGTCTTCTTCCCCGGCGTCGACGAGCGCGGAGGAGAAGCCGGCCACCTCACCGTGGAAGGATAGGAACGACCTGGACGCCGCAGACCATCCCAGAATCACGCTCAATACTTCTCGCGTCCGAGCCTATCCCAAATGCGTCCCGATTCGTGCTGTTTGCCGTGCCAACACCTCCGCCACATCTCGGCCGTTGCCGCCGGTGGAATGACGAGATGGACCTCGTCGTGCCCTATAAATATGTCCAGCAGCACCGCCGTGCACTTCTTATTCTTCTCCGCCACTCCAATCTCTCCCAGATCCTCTATATCTCTCATAACCATCCATGCCCTGCCACCGGTGTCGATCAAGGATGCGACGATGGAGGCCACCCCAAGCTCAGTGGTGTAGCCGAGGAGAAGCGCCTCTTCACATAGATCATCTGAGAGGAAAGACGCGTCAAGGGGAGCTCGGGATCGATCCAATTTCGCCGTTCCCTTTCTCAGTACCTTGCCGGTATTGGCAAAATCGAGCTCGTCTCCGTCGACAATCTGCCTCGCCGACCACACCATCATCCTCAGTGTATGTCTACGCTTCGTAGAGCCTTTAATCTCATTGTTTTATCATCCGTAGCTCCATTTCATACGTTGGCCGGAGTGAACCGCCGCAGCACATGGTCGCCGGCGATGCTCCGGTGATCCCCTCGCCAAACCAACACCACCATCGTGTTCCTCGTCTTCTTCTCGTTCGATTGGTACCAACCACGCATCTCGGGGTGCCCTAAATCGGCGGCGCCACCGTGTACTGTCCGCCGGCGTTTAAACACCGGTGATGCCAACGTGGCCGGTGGGGTCTCTTGGCATCATTGACTGGTCTTTGCCCGCGTGGCAATTGACCTAGTCAATGGACCCCACTCGTCAGTCGCAGTAGCTAGGTCCGAACAGGTATGCTTAGTAATTTCCATTTAATTTAAAAACCAGTAAATTGCTGAAACTTTGCAAAATTCTATAAAATTCATTTCAACTTAGAAAAATGCAAATAATATATCAAAATTCTCACAAAAATAAACTCTATTCAAATAAAATATAAAACAAAAATGTGTGTCAAAATAAAAATTCACTTATTTTTAACCTTATTAATTATGCTATTTCAATTATTTAGAATACAATTTGAATTCCATAATTAGTGAAGTCTAAAAATTAAATTTTAACTATTTAGTAACTAAGTAAAATGTTAAGATTAATTTTATTTACTATAATTGCATTAACTTAATTATTAGTGGTAATTCATAAACCCTAATTTACAAATTACCATTTACCATTTTCTTTAAATAAGTAATAACTCAAGAAAATATTATAAGCCAATATTATTTTGGTAAATACAAAACTTATTTACTTAAACATCTTTAGTTAACAAGTTAAATATTTTAAACCCTAACAACAATTATTAAACCCTGATTCTTAATTAAACCAAAATAGGAGTTACCCTAATTATTAAAACTTGTAAAAATTAATAAAATGTTAAACCATTACTAATTTTGATTCAAAGTAATTAGTAACCACAACTCTATTTATCAATCATTATTTTAGGAGTTGTACCATAATTTAGAAACTCTAGTTTTAATTTAAGTAAGACATTGATCTCATTATTTCATGTGTTCATCCATAGTAGTTGCAAACTTAAAACCCTAGGGGTTTAGCCCATGTGATCATAGCCATTTCAACTTTACATATAGACCCCTAATAAGCAACAATTGAATGCATGTTCATGATCCACTAGCATAAACCAAGTCACATGAGATTGTCATTTCATGTCCATATACTTAGTTTAAACCTATATGATTCACTAGTGCCACCTAGATATAAACCCTAACTTGTTAATTGAATTAGTACCATTGATCCTATTACTCTATACCATACCATTAAGATCAACCTCAATCATCAAACCCTAGTAGCACCATAATGATAAACCCTAATATCAACTTTGTGTAGCAAATGACAGCACATGTTCCTATCCAACTAAACCTTACTTAGGAAATGATAAACCACTTAGCTTAGAAACTATTAGAGATTATTTGGTAAAGCAAATATGAAGTCATAGTAAACTCTAACTCATAGCAACACCTTGATAACCATCCTTTGATATGATGCTTAGGAGAAACCACAGTAATAAATCTACTAATACTTTCTACATGTAGATCACTTCTATTTAAGCACCAACCAGTCCTATTAGTAAACCCTAATAGCACTTAGCTCCTATTTAAAGTAGTTCATATTCTTATTTTAACCTTGTTCTTCAAAAGTTATTCTTTTGAAGTACAAATGTTAATCAAACCTTAGAAGCCCCAATCCTTCTTTGAAATACTCATTAATTCTTAATTAACATGTTCTTCAAAAGTTATTCTTTTGAAGTATAATACAAGTAATCATCAACCATGTTCTATAGAACTTAAAATTGACAACTTGTTCTTTACATATTATTCCATCACTTGTTCTTTATGTGTATGATTGTTATGATGTCTTATATCACTTGATTATGATGCTAATATAACCAAACCCTAATAAGAACCTTGTTTGAGAATCATTCTAAAAGTGCAACCAACCGTAAAGAAATCTTTACAACTCATCATCCTAAATCATCGAGGTTAGGTTACGCTCGGGACGATTGCATCTCATACTATGCATTATAGCATCTTTGCTAGTTCTTTAAACATTGTCCTTACCGGACGATGATGGTATTTCAGCATTTGGAGTTCTCACGTATCGAAGCTTTTGCCTGCATAATCTTGCGGTCAAGAAAGGCAAGTTCATCGCTTGCTCATGTCATTTGATTATTTGTATCAAACTATATGCAAAGTACTATACTTATCACTCATGCATTGAAAAGCAAAGTATTATTTTACAATTATGAATATGACTATGTGGTGGGCAATGGAACCATGGTATGTGTTGATATGGTGGAGGTTCCATTGCAATGGGTTATATCACCCTAGGATTAATTACCAATGCCGTCCGAGTGATTCTAGCGCCGTACAAACCGCGTTGACCATGAGATCTATAATGGCTCGGGGAAGCCAGCCGTATCTTTTCCCTTACGCACGCCAACGGATCGGAGAGCCGGTGGGGTCTCTGGAGGCACTGCCGCAATAGGTTGGGAAATCCTTTTAAATCCCCATCCATTAGTGATGATAAGCTCAACGATCTATGAGGGATTGTCCGGAGTACACCATGAGTAAAGCTGTATTATCGGGGAAAGTCTACTGGAGGTGTAGGGTCGGACAAAAGGGTGGGTTTGCAGTCGCGGAGAAGGCGGTGTGGGCTTGGATCTTACACCTGGCCTCACACCAAAGGAAGTGTGGACGAGCATGCTACTCGGTTGGCAACAAGGATAAGTTCTCTTATGGGAAAAGTAACGCACCTCTGCAGAGGATACTGAATTGTGACCGTCACTCCCTGTTCCGGGAAGGGAACTGCGAACGCGACAGGAAAGGAACTCCACGAAGTTCTGGTCAACCTGTGAAGACTGACGGGCATAGTTTTCAGAATAAAATAAACCTTTTGAAGAAATGTTTATGAAAACTTGCATTGGCCTATGACTTTCTGGTCTATGGCTGTAGCTAGTGCATGATACACATATTTCCTAATATGAACTTGCTGAGTACGCTCGTACTCATTCTATCTCGTTTGAACCCCCTTCTTAGAGCAATGCACCGAAGGAGAAACTACCGTGGAACTCGATGACAAAGGAGTCAACTGCAACGAGATGAAGAATCCAATCAAAGAAGTCAATGGAGTCAACTTCTGCATCAGTTATAATGGAAACCTAGACTAGCAATAGAAGGGAATCTTTCCCTAATCCTAGCACCTAAGTAGCTAGATTTCCATAGCAAGCCAAGTAGCTCTTGAACTTAAGCTAGCAATAAGATAGATTACGAGTCGTTCTTCTGGAGCTTTATTTGAAGTTTTACCTCACTGTAAAGTAGGAGGGTGTGTGGATCTTATGTAAACTGTTCGTGTGTACTTCTATAGACATACCTTGGACTCGCATATGTTTCTGCTGTACCACTCTGAGAGATGTAATATGGGTGGAACGGTGTTTCACTTGTGTTATGTCAACGACTTGTGTACTACACCATGCAGTGGTACGCTGGGTCACCACAGCTGGTATCAGAGCAAATGCTTTGACCCTAGGATTAAAACCCTTTAAAGGAGACCTATAGGTTTGGTAGTGTCTATAGGAAGTGTTCTAGCTAAGCCAACTATGCTAAACCAATTATTCTTTTGACTTGAGATGGGTATTCACTTGAGAATAATCCTGACACACTTGAGTCAATCTTTCTTATCTATCTTTCTTAAGTAAAGTTAGTTAGTTATCTTGCTTCATTCCAAATAACTAGAAAACCATTGGAGCCTAAGATAAGGGGTGGTAGTAGACCACAGTTGGCATACAATACATGGTAGTCCAAAGAGAGGATACAACCATAAGGAAGATATCCTAGTGGAAGAAGTATACCAATGCTAGTTATGGTTATGTAGGAGTCATTTAAAGGAGGTGGCAATTTGGCTCATAGGAGCAAATGCTCTCATTATGTAAAATAATTAAAAATCAACTTTAAAAATGTTAAAAAATTCTGATATAAATTTGTTGGTGTACATCGTAACATTCTATGTTAGTGCACAAATTTTCGTGGAGAAACAACATTTTATATGGCGTGTACAAAAAAGACAAAAAAATATCCTGTACGTAGTCGTGTTATAGCATCAAAATGTCTTTTTTACAGGAGCCACAATTGTTTTTAGTTTTTTTTGAAAACTTGTGTACCAGCATAAAATGTCTAGATGTACATGTAAAAATTTAGTTTAGAATTTTTTAACACTTTGAAATGTGAATTCACATAATGGGAGCATATGCTCCTATGAGCCAAAGTGCATTTCTCTCATTTAAAATGTCAAATACCTGATGATAACTAAAGGAGATAAGTTATATAAGGTAGTATATGTCTATGATGAGTCAATCATAGGAGGTAAGGAAGAGTGATAGGAGTTACATGAGTCTACTTTCAATAATAAACTAGGTACTCATATATGATTCACTTGAGAATCATGGTATGATGGAGTAGAACATCATCAGTACGATAACAAAAGAATGATAAGGAGTAGGATTTAGGGAATAGTTCGAAAGCTTAGGCCTTAAAATCCTAATAACTGTACCAAGTATGTTAGATCCATAGTCCTTAATTTAAAGAAGGCTTATTTAGAGCATATCACATAGAGAAATCCTAGAGTTATAGTTGGTATATTCCAAACAATCATGTGTTTAGAGTAGACATGTTAGAACTAATTGTATTATAGGAAGTAGTCCTCAATCGCACATATATACGGTATACCATTTTGTTAGTACTTCCAAAGAAAACTAGGTTAACTTCAATTATTCCAGGCCATATTTCTCGAGTTTACTTGATTGCAATTGTGCAATTAAGATAAATGTTGAGACAAATAGTAGAAATTCACGTATTGTGCTAAGTATCACAACCTAAACCTATCTTATGTGGTGTTATATACTACACATCTGATCCTGATGTTTAGGGATGTCTTACCCAACTTTTATATTCGGGCATATAAGGATGTGTACTATGAACACAAAGCTGAATCTTCTTGGATTTTATTGAATCTTCATTGATTGACTAGATCCATACATGAAGTTTGACTTTGATATGCAAATGCATGTTGCAATATCAAGCTCTTACTTGATGTTATAGGTCTAGAGGGTAAAGGTATTCGTGTGAGGAAGTGACGAATTCTAAGATTTTGAAGTCAAGATGATGGTTCACTAGAAGAAGGAAGTAAAGTTGTGGGAAGTAACCACAATACTCTAAAGGAAGGACTAATCAAAACTCATTTCTATCCTTAAACAAGGAGTACTTCAACATGGAAGTATCATGGAAGTGAGAAAAATAGTGAATATGGGCAGTAGAAGTGGAATCATATTCATTATGGAAGAAGGTAATGCAAGTGAAGTCACTTACGATACTATCTTCATAGTGTCAACAAGTGGTTATCTTGCAAAACAAACCCTAGAATAAGAAAAATAGACAAGTGAAGTCGTAGCTGGTATAATAAGACCGCTAGCTGATATAGGATAATCATGAAGAGAAAGTATGTGAAGTGAGGTATATTTTAACTAAAACTATGAAAGTAGCCACAGCTGGTAGATAGATATGGACTAGACCCATAGCATAGCCATAGTTGGTATCCAATAAGCCACATCTGGTGCTAGATAGTCTGCAGCTGGTAACAAATAGTCCACAGCTTAATCGTTCTTTCACTCTAAAAGAAAGAGGGATTCCGCAGCTGATATTCCGTAGTTGGTATTCCACAACTGGTATCCCGTAGCTGGTAAATATTTAATTGGAGGATTCACAATGGATACCCACAATTGTGTGGATACACCACAAATAATTCTTCGTGAGACTTTAGAAAAGTACAAAATATAAGTCAAACCAAGACTAATCTTCTAACCCTTGGAGTTTAATGATTAGAAGGAAGTAAGTTTGAAGATCATTAGTAAACTCCAAGGGGGAGAGGAAGGCTGAAGGAGAAGTATTAAGTTATGGTTTGTAGTGTGATAGACGGAGAAAAAGGTCTGAACTGAGAGGAAGCCCGATCTTATTTTTATAAGGTTGTTGGGAAGTACCCATATAAAAGTACTCTCAGGAGATTGTCAGACCAGAAGCCGAAGTTCATATCTCGAAGAAGTAAGGGTTAGACCTTAACTTGAGTGGTTAATTGTAATTACTCGAAACCAGGAGAACTTAAGTAAGTATTAGATAATGAAGTTGGAGGAAGTAGATGTCAAAGGACAATCGAAGCTTAAGAAGGCTTAAGACCGAAGGAGTTGGACCATACCAAAACATAAGCCTATTAGAAAGATTCCTTTCATGGAACCTAAAGTAACCAAAAGGAAGATAACTAGTACAAACTAGAAGCCATGATTGGATGGACTAAAAGAGTCTAATCCATTCGTAAGACTAAAACTACCAGGACCATGCCTATTGTAAATACCCTACGAAGTACCATTACTTTCGTTATGGTAGTAAGGGACAACAATACCTTACCTTAAACAAATCCTTTAGACTTAAGGTTTGGGCACCGCAGCTGGATTACCGCAGCTGGTAGAACCAAGCTTTGGGTACCCAAATAGGAAGATGTCACCACCACCATTAGTAAAGTCCATTAGCATAAGAAGGTGTCCTAATCCAAGAATCTTTGGAGAGTAAGCCCATAAGCTTAGAGTGTTGAAAGAAATCATAGAATTGAAGAAAGTATCAGTGCCAGACATCAGAAGACTTCAGGAAGGATCTAGACAAGGGATATATCTAATTATATCTAATGAGATCACCATGGAGTTGAAAGGATGGTGATCTGTTCAAGACATTTCAACATTCCGAAACATGAGAGCGTTCGAACTTCGGGACGAAGTTCAGTTTAAGGGGGAGAGGCTGTAATATCCCAGGTTTAGAGGCAATAAAATGAGAGAACACCAAAGTGTGCATTGCATTCATGCATAGAAAATCCGGGAATTTTCGCGCTTCAAATAAAACTTACCACAATGAATCGAAGTTTCACTTGACTTGCTCGGAATTGAAGTAGATCATCAAGTCAAGCGCTATAAACTTCACTGTGATCTTTGCTAAAACCTTATTTTGGGTAGAGATGATTTGATCTATGTATTAGATCAAATGGAATTAGATTTACAACAACACATTCTTTAATAATCAAAACCTAACTTATTAACACTTGAAAGTTAGCAACTACCTTTGTGTGTAAATTAATTCACTTATAAATAAGTTAAACCACAGGGTCTAAAGTGCATAAAAGCCACACATTCTCATTTAAATCATAACTTATTAAGTATATGTAATATCATAAAACTAAATCCATTTACATTACGAATTATAGTTCAAACTATTTGAATAAAATTAACTATGAGTACTTTGAAACTCATATGATCATGCCTTGGTGAAATCAAACAAAAACTATCCAAATTTGAGGAATAACCTTCAACTTCCACCTTTTCACCAATATTATAATATAAATCCAATCAAATATAATATAGTGACTCATCAACAATAATAAAACCATCCACAAGATATTTAGTAGCAAATGCCACTTGGCTATCCAAAAATAAATCATATGAGAGGATAATGATCTTGCCACATGGGATGAAAATATCTACATGACTTGCATCCCAAGCTTTGCCACCTCATGCTCAAAGGATTGCTATGGATGAGGGCATGACAACCAAGCACCTTACTCATCAAACCAAAACAAGAGTCACCACCTATGTGTCATGATACTAGAGCTTGCCCAAGCCTATAAATAGAGCCACACCCTTCATCCATTTGGACACCTTGTAGCATGATACAAGGAAGAAAACACATAGAGCCACTCCATGTGAATTAGCTAGAATCAAGATGAAGAAGCTAGGAGGTGGAGGCATACCACAAGATGCAGGTTTATCAGATTTCCTGAAGAACAAGCTACATAAGATTGCAAGGTAGAATTCCTAGGCAAACCATATATTTAGAGGATCATATCATCATCTCTTGAGTAGGATCTTAGGATATTCCAAGACATTGAGAAGTGAGAGAAGTTATAATACTAATCATAGCCATGTTCATACAAGAATACTAGAGTAATACTAATCTTAGTTGTTCAAGTCAATATTTAATCTTGGAGGTGAGAACCCTATTCCAATAACAATACCTTAGAAAACCAATTCCATAATCATCACAACTTAGTATTAATTATAAACCCTAAGAATCTAGGATGAGTGTGATGAGAGGAATAATAAGGAAGGATTAGTGAGGAATGAGTGGATCTTGTCTAATGCATGATCATAACTTGTAGATATAGATGATAAGTTAAACCCATATGATTGATAGATATCATCTACCACATAAAATAATAAGTATATCACTAGTAGTTAACCCCAGACCAAACCTCATGCCTTGTATGGAGGAGTAACCCTAGCCAATTTAGCATAACCTAGCTTATGCTTATATTCTAATCCTAGTTGTGTATCATATTGGTGGTCACAACTTAAACCCTAAACTACATGTGAATTCCAACCCATGGATTACTTTGGATTATAATTATAACCCTGCCATGCCTCATGCCTATTTAATACTTCAATTAGTGAAGCATCACCAAAACCCTAAACCTTTCACATAGGAATCACTTCACATAAAATATTAAACCCTACCTTTCCATCCTAGTAGACCAAATGAAGTAGTGTTCCATAAATTAAACCATCATTAGCAAATGCATTGCTAATTATAAACATAGGATCCATCTTAATTAGTTCAAGCTAAAGTTTACTAAAACCAGATTAGTGATTATAGAACTTTCTTAACCATCTTCTTAAAACCTTAGGAATAATTCTCCACATAAAATCATGAACCAATTCCATACCCTATTCCATTTGCTAAACCCTAGATATAATTAAATTATATGTGAGTAATCACTATGAATGAGCACTAGCACAATAGAATATGTTCACCATAGACATGTTAGGAATTTCAATTCATTTAAATAGAATTTGTTCCTAAATTAAAAAAGAAATTTAGATAAATATCTAAACCATGTCCATTTTAATTAAACCCCACAACATATCACTCCAATCAAAAATTCAATGTTTATTTAAACAACAAAATAATACAGTAAGCATTATTATCAATTTATGTTGATATTCAAATAGTTTAGAACCTGCAAAACAAAATAGAAATCAGATTTGAATTCAAATAACAAATTTAAAACAGAAAATAAAAGAGAACAAATAGAAAAGGAGAAGGAACTTACCAGGCTTATCTGGTGGACCACCGTAGCCCAGCAGCAGCCCAGACTCGGCCCAGCCCACGAACGAACTCAGCCCAGACCATCGTACCGTTTCGACGAAGAAGAAAAAGAGCCTCGTCTTCTTCCCCGGCGTCGACAGCGCAGAGGAGAAGCCGGCCACCTCACCGTGGAAGGATAGGAACGACCTGGACGCCGCAGACCATCCCAGAATCACGCTCAATACTTCTCGCGTCCGAGCCTATCCCAAATGCGTCCCGATTCGTGTTGTTTGCCGTGCCAACACCTCCGCCACATCTCGGCCGTTGCCGCCGGTGGAATGACGAGATGGACCTCGTCGTGCCCTATAAATATGTCCAGCAGCACCGCCGTGCACTTCTTATTCTTCTCCGCCACTCCAATCTCTCCCAGATCCTCTATATCTCTCATAACCATCCATGCCCTGCCACCGGTGTCGATCAAGGATGCGACGATGGAGGCCACCCCAAGCTCAGTGGTGTAGCCGAGGAGAAGCGCCTCTTCACGTAGATCATCTGAGAGGAAAGACGCGTCAAGGGGAGCTCGGGATCGATCCAATTTCGCCGTTCCCTTTCTCAGTACCTTGCCGGTATTGGCGAAATCGAGCTCGTCTCCGTCGACAATCCGCTCTGGCGACCACACCATCGTCCTCAGTGTATGTCTACGCTTCTGTAGAGCCTTTAATCTCATTGTTTTATCATCTGTAGCTCCATTTCATACGTTGGCCGGAGTGAACCGCCGCAGCACATGGTCGCCGGCGATGCTCCGGTGATCCCCTCGCCAAACCAACACCACCATCGTGTTCCTCGTCTTCTTCTCGTTCGATTGGTACCAACCACGCATCTCGGGGTGCCCTAAATCGGCGGCGCCACCGTGTACTGTCCGCCGGCGTTTAAACGCCGGTGATGCCAACGTGGCAGGTGGGGTCTCTTGGCATCATTGACTGGTCTTTGCCCGCGTGGCAATTGACCTAGTCAATGGACCCCACTCGTCGATCGCGGTAGCTAGGTCCGAACGGGTATGCTTAGTAATTTCCATTTAATTTAAAAACCAAGTAAATTGCTCGAAACTTTGCAAAATTCTATAAAATTCATTTCAACTTAGAAAAATGCAAATAATATATCAAAATTCTCACAAAAATAAAATCTATTCAAATAAAATATAAAACAAAAATGTGTGTCAAAATAAAAATTCACTTATTTTTAACCTTATTAATTATGCTATTTCAATTATTTAGAATACAATTTGAATTCCATAATTAGTGAAGTCTAAAAATTAAATTTTAACTATTTAGTAACTAAGTAAAATGTTAAGATTAATTTTATTTACTATAATTGCATTAACTTAATTATTAGTGGTAATTCATAAACCCTAATTTACAAATTACCATTTACCATTTTCTTTAAATAAGTAATAACTCAAGAAAATATTATAAGCCAATATTATTTTGGTAAATACAAAACTTATTTACTTAAACATCTTTAGTTAACAAGTTAAATATTTTAAACCCTAACAACAATTATTAAACCCTGATTCTTAATTAAACCAAAATAGGAGTTACCCTAATTATTAAAACTTGTAAAAATTAATAAAATGTTAAACCATTACTAATTTTGATTCAAAGTAATTAGTAACCACAACTCTATTTATCAATCATTATTTTAGGAGTTGTACCATAATTTAGAAACTCTAGTTTTAATTTAAGTAAGACATTGATCTCATTATTTCATGTGTTCATCCATAGTAGTTGCAAACTTAAAACCCTAGGGGTTTAGCCCATGTGATCATAGCAATTTCAACTTTACATATAGACCCCTAATAAGCAACAATTGAATGCATGTTCATGATCCACTAGCATAAACCAAGTCACATGAGATTGTCATTTCATGTCCATATACTTAGTTTAAACCTATATGATTCACTAGTGCCACCTAGATATAAACCCTAACTTGTTAATTGAATTAGTACCATTGATCCTATTACTCTATACCATACCATTAAGATCAACCTCAATCATCAAACCCTAGTAGCACCATAATGATAAACCCTAATATCAACTTTGTGTAGCAAATGACGAGACATGTTCCTATCCAACTAAACCTTACTTAGGAAATGATAAACCATTTAGCTTAGAAACTATTAGAGATTATTTGGTAAAGCAAATATGAAGTCATAGTAAACTCTAACTCATAGCAACACCTTGATAACCATCCTTTGATATGATGCTTAGGAGAAACCACAAGTAATAAATCTACTAATACTTTCTACATGTAGATCACTTCTATTTAAGCACCAACCAGTCCTATTAGTAAACCCTAATAGCACTTAGCTCCTATTTAAAGTAGTTCATATTCTTATTTTAACCTGTTCTTCAAAAGTTATTCTTTTGAAGTACAAATGTTAATCAAACCTTAGAAGCCCCAATCCTTCTTTGAAATACTCATTAATTCTTAATTAACATGTTCTTCAAAAGTTATTCTTTTGAAGTATAATACAAGTAATCATCAACCATGTTCTATAGAACTTAAAATTGACAACTGTTCTTTACATATTATTCCATCACTGTTCTTTATGTGTATGATTGTTATGATGTCTTATATCACTTGATTATGATGCTAATATAACCAAACCCTAATAAGAACCTTGTTTGAGAATCATTCTAAAAGTGCAACCAACCGTAAAGAAATCTTTACAACTCATCATCCTAAATCATCGAGGTTAGGTTACGCTCGGGACGATTGCATCTCATACTATGCATTATAGCATCTTTGCTAGTTCTTTAAACATTGTCCTTACCGGACGATGATGGTATTTCAGCATTTGGAGTTCTCACGTATCGAAGCTTTTGCCTGCATAATCTTGCAGTCAAGAAAGGCAAGTTCATCGCTTGCTCATGTCATTTGATTATTTGTATCAAACTATATGCAAAGTACTATACTTATCACTCATGCATTGAAAAGCAAAGTATTATTTTACAATTATGAATATGACTATGTGGTGGGCAATGGAACCATGGTATGTGTTGATATGGTGGAGGTTCCATTGCAATGGGTTATATCACCCTAGGATTAATTACCAATGCCGTCCGGTGATTCTAGCGCCGTACAAACCGCGTTGACCATGAGATCTATAATGGCCTGCGGGAAGCCAGCCGTATCTTTTCCCTTACGCACGCCAACGGATCGGAGAGCTGGTGGGGTGCTGGAGGCTACTGCCGCAATAGGTTGGGAAATCCTTTTAAATCCCCATCCATTAGTGATGATAAGCTCAACGATCTATGAGGGATTGTCCGGAGTACACCATGAGTAAAGCCGTATTATCGGGGGAAGTCTACTGGAGGTGTAGGGTCGGACAAAAGGGTGGGTTTGCAGTCGCGGAGAAGGCGGTGTGGGCTTGGATCTTACACCGGCCTCACACCAAAGGAAGTGTGGACGAGCATGCTACTCGGTTGGCAACAAGGATAAGTTCTCTTATGGGAAAAGTAACGCACCTCTGCGAGAGGATACTGAGTTGTGACCGTCACTCCCTGTTCGGGAAGGAAGCTGCGAACGCGGCGAGAAAGGAACTCCACGAAGTTACTGGTCAACTCCGTGAAGGCCGACGGGCATAGTTTTCAGAATAAAATAAACCTTTTGAAGAAATGTTTATGAAAACTTGCATTGGCCTATGACTTTCCGGTCTATGGCCGTAGCTAGTGCATGATACACATATTTCCTAATATGAACTTGCTTGAGTACGCTCGTACTCATTCTATCTCGTTTGAACCCCCTTCTTAGAGCAATGCACCGAAGGAGAAACTACCGTGGAACTCGATGACAAAGGAGTCAAGCGCAACGAGATGAAGAATCCAATCAAAGAAGTCAATGGAGTCAACTTCGCATCAGTTATAATGGAAACCTAGACTAGCAATAGAAGGGAATCTTTCCCTAATCCTAGCACCTAAGTAGCTAGATTTCTATAGCAAGCCAAGTAGCTCTTGAACTTAAGCTAGCAATAAGATAGATTACGAGTCGTTCTTCTGGAGCTTTATTTGAAGTTTTACCTCACTGTAAAGTAGGAGGGTGTGTGGATCTTATGTAAACTGTTCGTGTGTACTTCTATAGACATACCTTGGACTCGCATATGTTTCTGTTGTACCACTCTGAGAGATGTAATATGGGTGGAACGGTGTTTCACTTGTGTTATGTCAACGACTTGTGTACTACACCATGAAGTGGTACGCTGGGTCACCACAGCAACCAATGAAGCTAAAGGAACATTCTTAGGATCAACATTAGATCTACCATTAACAAGCATAGACATAATAACATCAATCTTATCACTCAAGGAGGAGGTTTCTTCAACAGAATTTACCTTATTACCTTGCGGAGTCCTTTCGGTGTGCCATTCAGAGTAGTTGATCATCATATCATCAAGAAGTTTTGTTGCGGCACCCAAAGTGATGGACATAAAAGTACCTCCAGCAGCTGAATCCAATAGGTTCCTCCAAGAAAAATTTAATCCTGCATAGAAGGTTTGGATGATCATCCAAGTAGTTAGTCCATGGGTTGGGCAATTCTTTACCAAAGATTCCATTCTTTCCCATGCTTGGGCAACATGTTCATTATCCAATTGCTTAAAATTCATAATGCTACTTCTCAAAGATATAATTTTAGCGAGGAGGATAATATCTACCAATGAAAGCATCTTTACATTTAGTCCATGAATCAATACTATTCTTAGGCAAAGATAGCAACCAACCTTTAGCTCTTCCTCTTAAGGAGAAAGGAAACAATTTCAGTTTTATAATATCCCCATCTACATCCTTATACTTTTGCATTTCACAAAGTTCAACAAAATTATTAAGATGGGCAGCAGCATCATCAGTACTAACACCAGAAAATTGCTCTCTCATAACAAGATTTAGTAAAGCAGGTTTAATTTCATAAAAAAATTCTGTAGTAGCAGGTGGCGCAATAGGAGTGCATATAAAATCATTATTATTGTTGCTAGTGAAGTCACACAACTTAGTGTTCTCAGGAGTATTCATTTTAACAGTAATAAAGACAAGTAAAGCAAACTAAATAAAGTAAAGTAAAACAAGTAACTAATTTTTTTGTGTTTTTGATATAAGAAGCAAACAAGACAGAAAATAAAATAAAGTAAAGCAAGACAATAAACAAAGTAAAGAGATTGGATGTGAGAGACTCCCCTTGCAGCGTGTCTTGATCTCCCCGCCAACGGCGCCAGAAAAATGCTTGATGGCGTGTGAAGCACACGTCCGTTGGGAACCCCAAGAGGAAGGTGTGATGCGTACAACAGCAAGTTTCCCTCAGTAAGAAACCAAGGTTATCGAACCAGTAGGAGATGAAGGCCACGTCAAGGTTGTTGGTGAAGGAGTGTAGTGCGGCGCAACACTAGGGATTCCGGCGCCAACGTGGAACCTACACAACACAATCACAATACTTTGCCCCAACTTAACAGTGAGGTTGTCAATCTCACCGGCTTGCTGAAAACAAAGGATTAAACGT
This sequence comes from Lolium rigidum, assembly GCF_022539505.1. NCBI lineage: Eukaryota > Viridiplantae > Streptophyta > Magnoliopsida > Poales > Poaceae > Lolium > Lolium rigidum. The sequence goes on from NC_061508.1 coordinate 199,350,916, forward strand.
ATGGTGTGGAGAATGATGTTTGTTTGCGATGAACAACAGAGAACGAGAGATTGCGGTAGATTGTATTTCAGATGTAAAAGAATGGACCGGGGTCCACGGTTCACTAGTGGTGTCTCTCCAATAAGATAAATAGCATGTTGGGTGAACAAATTACAGTTGGGCAATTGACAAATAGAGATGCACATACATATATCATGATGACTACTATGAGATTTAATTAGGGCATTACGACAAAGAACATAGACCGCTATCCAGCATGCATCTATGCCTAAAAAGTCCACCTTCGGGTTAGCATCCGCACCCCTTCCGATATTAAGTTGCAAACAACGGACAATTGCATTAAGTACTGCGCGTAATGTAATCAACACAAATATCCTTAGACAAAGCACCGATGTTTTATCCCTAGTGGCAACAAGCACATCCACAACCTTAGAACTTTTCGTCACCGTCCCGCATTCAATGGAGGCATGAACCCACTATCGAGCATAAATACTCCCTTTTGGAGTTATAAGTATCAACTTGGCCGAGCCTCTACTAGCAACGGAGAGCATGCAAGAACATAAACAACACATATATGATAGATTGATAATCAACTTGACATAGTATTCAATATTCATCGGATCCCAACAAACGCAACATGTAGCATTACAAATAGACGATCTTGATCATGATAGGCAGCTCACAAGATCTAAACATGATAGCACAAGAGGAGAAGACAACCTTCTAGCTACTGCTATGGACCCATAGTCCAAGGATGAACTACTCACGCATCAGTCCGGAGGCGGGCATGGTGATGTAGAGCCCTCCGGTGATGGTTCCCCTCTCCGGCAGGGTGCCGGAGGCGATCTCCTGAATCCCCCGAGATGGGATTGGCAGCGGCGGCGTCTCTGGAACTTTTCTCGTATCGTGGCTCTCGATAATAGGGTTTTCGCGACGGAGAGAATATCGAGGCGAAGGGGCAGAGTCGGGAGGCGCCCGAGGGGCCCACCCCATAGGGCGGCGCGCCCAAGGGTGGGGCCGCGCCCCCCTAGGGTGTGGCCGCCTCGTCGCCCCTCTTCGTCTCCTCTTCGGACTTCTGGAAGGCTCCGTGCAAAATAAGACCGTGGGCTTTTGTTTCGTCCAATTCCGAGAATATTTCCTGTGTAGGATTTCTGAAACCAAAAACAGCAAAAAACAGGAAATGGCGCTTCGGCATCTTGTTAATAGGTTAGTGCCGGAAAATGCATCAAAATGATATAAAGTGTATATAAAACATGTGAGTATTGTTATATAACTAGCATGGAACATAAGAAATTATAGATACGTTTGAGACGTATCACCCCACACAAACGGGACATTCTTTTTGGTAAGCTCATTCAAAGGGCAAGCAATGGTGCTAAAATCTTTCACAAAGCGGCGGTAGAAACCGACAAGTCCATGGAAACTTCGAACTTGACCAACGGTGGTAGGCGTGGGCCAATTATGTATAGCGTCAACCTTCGAAGAGTCTACTTCAATGCCCTTGGCGGAAATCACAAATCCAAGGAAAACCAATTTGTTTTGGGCAAATGTGCATTTGGGGAGGTTTGCATAAAGCTTCTCATGACACAAGATGCATAAGACTTCTCTCACATGTTGCACATGGTCCTCGAGATTTTTGCTATAAATGAGAATATCATCGAAATAGACAACCACACTCTTGCCAATGAGAGGTCGTAAGATGTGATTCATGAGACGCATAAAAGTTGATGGAGCATTTGAAAGACCAAATTGCATGACAAGCCATTCATAGAGACCAAGCTTGGTCTTGAATGCCGTCTTCCATTCATCACCAATTGCCATGCGGATTTGGTGGTAGCCACTACGCAAATCGACTTTAGAGAAAATTGTGGCACCACTTAACTCATCAAGCATGTCATCTAAACGCGGAATGGGATGACGGTATCGAACGGTAATGGCATTGATGGGGCGACAATCCATACACATTCGTTGCGTCTCATCCGGTTTATGCACAAGAATCATGGGAACCGCACAAGGACTAAGGCTTTCACGAACGTACCCTTTAGCGAGGACATCTTGTATTTGGCGTTGAATCTCCATTGTGTCTTCGGGGTTGGTGCGGTAGGCGGCACGGTTTGAGAGCGGGGCGCCGGGTATGAGGTCGATGCGGTGCTCTATGCCCCGAAGCGGTGGAAGCCCATGAGGTAGTTCGTCGGGGAAGTCATCTTGGTTAAGTCGTTAGTCTCCGATGATGGTCCCTTGCAAATGAGCACATAGTGCAAGGTGGTGGATGGGTTTTCTTGCACTTCTCTCAACTCGCTTTTGGTGGCCAGGAGGACGCTCTTTATCTCACTCATGTATGGCTTGTGGCGCTGATACGTCTCCGACGTATCGATAATTTCTTATGTTCCATGCCACATTATTGATGATATCTACATGTTTTGTACACATTATATGTCATATTTATGCGTTTTCCGGAACTAACCTATTGACGAGATGTCGAAGGGCCGATTCTTGTTTTCGCAGTTTTTGGTTTCGTAAATCCTAGTAAGGAAATATTCTCGGAATCGGACGAAATCAACGCCCAGCATCTTAGAATCCCCGGAAGCATCCAGAACACCCGAGAGTCGCCAGAGGGGGGCCACAGGGGCCCCAGATGATAGGCCGGCGCGGCCCAGGCCCTGGCCGCGCCGCCTTATGGTGTCGTCGCCTCGTTGACCTTCTGACGCCGCCTCTTCGCCTATATAAAGGTCCCTGACCTAAAACTTCGATACGGGGAGAGCCACGGTACGAGAAACCTTCCAGAGCCGCCGCCATCGCGAAGCCAAGATCTGGGGGACAGAGTCTCCGTTCGGCACGCCGCCGGGACGGGGAAGTGCCCCCGGAAGGCTCCTCCATTGACACCACCGCCATCTTCATCAACGTTGCTGTCTCCCATGAGGAGGGAGTAGTTCTCCATCGAGGCTCGGGGCTGTACCGGTAGCTATGTCGTCAATCTCTCTCCTATGTGCTTCAATACAATAATCTCATGAGCTGCCTTACATGATTGAGATTCATATGATGATGCTTGTAATCTAGATGTCATTATGCTAGTCAAGTGGGTTTTACTTATGTGATCTCCTGTAATATCCCAGGTAATGGGGTTACAAAAATAGAGGAAACAGATGTGTGCATTGCATTCATGCATAGAAAATCTGGGGAATTTTCGCGCTTTAAAGTAAAACAGTCACAGTAACTGAAGTTTCACTTGACCTTGGTGGAATTGAAGTAGCTCATCAAGTCAAGCGCTATAAACCTCAATGTGACTTTGCTAAAACCTTGTTTTGGTAGAGATGATTTGATCTAAGGGGCTAGATCAAATGGAACTAATAATCAACACAACAACACTTTACTCAATGATCAATTGCTTGATCTTATAACATTACAAACCAAGTAAGAATAAAATGGAGAAACCATTCTTAACTTATCTTTTCCATGTCTTAAACTAATCCTTGATCCTACCATGAACCTCATGGTATTCATTCTATCTCATTCTTGGAAACAAGACCAGGAGATAAACTCTAGAAATATATAATCCTCTCTACTACATATTAATATACATCAAACCTAGAGAGATGAGAGTTCTATGATAATTATCATAGAAACAATAACAAAACTTGAGCTAAACCTTGGAGATACATCCAAGTATTCAAACCATCATCTTTCGCAGAAGCTCTAAGATATTATTCCAGACATTCTCAAATGAGAGAGCTCATCCATACTAATCCTAGTCTATCTATTCAAATATCCAAAGGGTTAAACCATCAGTTCTTGGGGGAACATTAAGTAAATATCTCAGGCATTCCCTGGGATATAAAACTATTCAGATAACCATGACCATGACCATCCTAGAAAGTAAAATAGAAGTGATATATCCTAGTTGATCAAGACAATGCTTGATCATGGAAGTGAGAACCCATCCCATTAGAAATAATTTAGGAAGCTAAACCTTGATCATTATGAATTGAGTGATGATCATAAACCCTAAGAACTTGAGGTAAAGATATTAAGAACAAGTTGATCATGCTTAATGCATGATCATGCTCTTGAGGTATGTGAGGATAATTTAAATCTTAATAAGATAAGTAGTTATCATTCACCACATGAAATTATAGGGAGGTAACTAATAAGCAATCCTAGGTTTATATTCCAACCTATAATTGTAAATCAATTGGTGATAATAAGTAGAATCTTACCACATCTATTTTCTCATTCATTCATCAATTAATGAACCTAAGGGAACCTTAGAGTTAAACACTATACTTCATATGGTGAGAAACCATATATCCATATGACCAGAGTTAACTATAAAAAGAACTATAACCAATGTAGTTACTTAAATAATAAATTGAGGTTAATAATAAGAAGCCAATTGGTAGAAGATAAAACTAATTCTCAATATCTTAGGAACTTGGGGAGAACATAAAATGTTAAGTAAACAACCACCTTAGCTTGGTTAAGGGAGATTAAACCCTATCACATGCAATATGGGGTCATCTCAACTCTACAAACAAGAGTTAAATCTCAACCTTAGTTTGTGTATCACTTGGGTGATCACAAATAAAACCTAAACCACAATTAAGATTCAACCCATGTGTCATTAGGTAAATAGCATTAGAACCCTAGATTTGCACATCAAATAAATCTTATGTTTCAATTCGAACATAAGCAAAACCTTGTGCTACATTATATGGTTAAACCATATGTGTAGTGATCAACTAATTATCTTTGTAACCAAGATCAAACCATGATGGGAGTAATGTTTACTATAGGTAATTCAAGGTGCTATTAAACATAATCCTAGTGCCACCTTTGAAATATGGTTATGATCATATCTGCAAAATCTTAAAAAGCAAGTGCTCACATAAAATCAGGTGCAAGTGACCAATTCCCTAAATTGAAACCAAGTCTTAACACAACCTTTAAAATACTTTGAGTTGAAAGCATCAACTATAATTATTCAAAGAATTTGATTCACAAGAAAATGGAAATTATAATGAGAGCACAAAAATCATGATTAGTTAAACATTGCAATAGAAAGTGAATACATAAAGATTAAATGATCATTCAAAAACAATTTAGTATTAAAATGATCTTCTTATTAGTCCTCAGTAAATTCCAATTGTCAAAAACCTGCAAAATAAAAGGACTCAAATTTGAATCAAAAACAGAATTTAAATATAGCAAATACAAACCAGAAAAACAGAAAACAGTAAAGAAAATAAGAAAAAGAGAGACATACCTATTGGGCTACCACAGCCCAGACGGCAGCTGCAGGGGAGCCCAGCACCATGGCCCAACGCGCGGCCCAGGCCAGCACAGAACCAGCCCAAATACCGCTTCGGGCAGATAAGGTCGGAGACGAAGTCGCCGTCTTCGTCTTTGCAATCGTCGACGCCCAGGAGAGCGCCACGGCGCGGCGAGCTCCACGTCCCGCGGTCGCCGCCGCCTATGCTCGACTCGCCGGCACACGCCGGAGAGGCTATAAAAGGCGCGGAGCCCATCATTTCTTCCTCCTCTCGCTCCGATCCCATCCCAATTCGAAACCCTAGCTCATCCCGGCCCCAGTCACCGCCGTCGATTGGGGGAAGCCCAAGCCCCGCCGCGGTCACCATCATCCTCCCCACCCTCGGCATGCCCACCTTGCACGAGGAATCGAGTCAGGAAGTTCTCAGACGCCGGTGGTTGCTCGTTCCCTTCCGACGGTATCTCGCAGAAAATCGAGCAATGGCGCCGCCACCGTCGACAATCGCCTCCGTCGATCCATCCTTGAGCATCACGGTGAGCGTCCGCTTCTCCCGAGCTCCTAAATTGGTCCCGAGCATGCCCCATAACTTGCCCCCGCAGTGAGCCGTGACCGCCGCCGCTGTTGGTGCTCGCCGGAGCAACTCCGGCGACCATTAGGAGCGCGGCGCCGCCACCTTTAGGTCCGATGGGAGGCCGCGCACCCAGCCGGACCATCCACGCGCCCGCGGGAGTAGCCCAGCGCCGGCGAGCCTCGCTACGCCGTCGGTCTCGTGAGATGTGCCACGTCGTGCCAACGTGGCAGTTGACGTGGCCAAGGCCCACCCATCAGTGGCAGAGAGTAGTATAGCCCGGGTGCATTTAGTAATTCGCTGTTTAATCTCAAATCCTATTTAATTACTGAAACTTTGTAAATTTGTAGAAAATCCATAAATACTCAGAAAAATACAAATAAGATATCAAAATTCTTATAAAAGAAAAATCTATTCAATAAAAATATAAAATGAAAATTATATTTTTAATAAAAATTCAATTATTTAATACTTATTAAATAAGCCTTTTCTTTAATTCTAAATTGAATTAAAATTCAATAAATTGGAAAACCTTCTAAGATAAATTAAAACCAGTAAGAAAAATAAAGAAAACATTACAGCTATTTTTCTTTATTTGTTATTTTGTTAAATCCTTATTATTGGAATTTAAAACCCTGATTAGTAATTACCCTAATTATTAATTCATTAAAAATAATAAAATGCCAAACCCAACATTATTTTATTTCTAAATTACTAATAACTTCAATTTCCTTATTGAAGTTATTAATCCTAGAATTATAGGGTAACTAGAAAAACCTAGTTCCATATGGTAGAAATACAGGAATTCATCATTTCATGTGAAATCATAAAACCCTAATCCAATTAGAAACCCTAAGTCCAATAATTCATTTGAAACCCAATTTACTTCTAAAACCAAAACCCTAGATCCTCATATGTGACCATAGTGTTCTATTTTCATACATAGCACCATAGTAGCAACTAAACACTAGGCTTGGTCACATAAACTGTAGGAGACCTAGCACTAATAAGATGGATATCCCATGTGTTCATCTTATCAAACCTAGATGATCAGATAGGAACACCTAAGTCTAAACCTTGGTCGTATCCTCAAAATGATCAACCTTATTCATTCCTATTTGGCATTACACCAAGGTGATGAAACACAGGAGCAAATATGCCAATTCTTGAACATTGCCTAATCATATTTCACTAAACCCTACTAATGATGGATACTAATCAACCATCCTATTTAAGGAGCCAATTATACCTTACTTAATAGAACCAACAGTAAAACCTAGCCAACCTCAACCCTAATTATAATACTTCTTATTACTTAAGAAGTATGTTCTTCGAAAGTTATTCTTTTTGAAGAAAATAAGGAATCATCAGCAACCCTGCTTATAAGGACCTATAAACCCTAGCCAGCTATCACTAGCAAAATAAACCAACCTTGACAACAACCATGTATAATGAATTGCTTAGAATACCTAGGCTTATCTTAACCTTACAAGCCCTAGGTGTTGATGAATCCAACTTTGTTGGGATCCATCTAATACCTATCCCAAACAACTACATGAAGCCATAGTCAACCATAGAAAACCACCCACTTATTTATCATACTTGTTCTTTATCAAATTACATGTTCTTCAAAAGTTATTCTTTTAAAGTATATGATAATCAATCATTAACCATGCCTTATAGTACTAAAACTGACCACTGTTCCTTACTTGTTAACATTATGCCAATAATCATTCTCTTTGTGCTCAATTGATTATTATGCTTTATTATCTACCTGTTTATAATACCAAGTAATCACACCTGAATAAGAACCTTGCATGTGAATCACTCTAAAAAGTACAACACACCCTAAACCAATCATTACCACTCACTAATCCTAAATCATCGGCGTTAGGTCACGCTTAGAGCGATTGCATCTCATTCTTATGCATTATTGCATCCTTGCCAATCTTTTAAACATCGTCCTTACCGGACGATGATGCTATTTCAGAATTTGGAGTTACTACGTATCGAAGACCTTGTCTGCATAATCTTGCGAGTCAAGAAAGGCAAGTTCATCACTTGCTCATGTCATTTGAGTATTTTTATCAAATTACTTGCAAAGTATTATGGTTATCACTATTGCACAAAAATCAAAACCACTACTTTCATAACTATGAATATGACTATGTGGTGGGCAATGGAACCATGGATTGTGTTGATATGGTGGAGGTTCCATTGCACGGGCTTATATCCATCTAGGATTAAACAACAAATGTCGCCAGTGATTCTTGTGCCGTAATATCCGTGTTAACCATAAGATCCGGAGTGGGACGGAGTAGTCAAAAGTGTTTCCACCTCTCGTTCATCAACGGATGCGCTTTACCATAGACACTTGTATCTGTCAGGGCAAGCTGTAGGCTGGGGAAGCCTTAAGTCCCCACGGCATAGTCCGTAGACACTTGTCGCTCGAAGTGCAAGCGGTGGGCTGGGGAAGCCTAAAGTCCCCACGGTATTGCGATCTATGATGGGTTGCAGCTACCGGCGAAGGAGTTTGGTTAACGAGTCCCAAACTGTTGTCGTGGTCGGGGTCCATCCTTAAGTGGTATAAGAGGACCGACGAGGACCCAGGGTCGGGGTATGCAACAAAGGGTGGGTGTTCGAGGTAGCGGAGGAACATGATTGGCTAGACCTTATACCGGGCCTCACACCATAGGAAGTGTGGACGGGAAGATCACTCGGTTGGCACCAAGGTTAAGATCTCTTATGGGTAAAGCAACACACCTCTGCAGAGTGTAAAGAACCGTGACCTGTCACTCCTTGTTCCGGGATATGGAACTACGAACACGGCCGGAAAGGAGCTCCATGAAGTTCTAGTAAACCGGTGAAGGCTGACGGACATAGTTCTTCTGAATAAAAGCAACCTCTTGAAGAAATGATTATGAAAACCTGCATTGGTATTAGACTTCCTGGTCTAATGCCGTAGCTAGTGCATTAAACACCTCTTCCCTATAATGAACTTGTTGAGTACGCTCGTACTCATCCCACTCTTAAATCCCCTGCTTAGGTATGGAAGCATCGAAGGAGGATCTACAGTGCAACTCAAAGACCGAGGAGTCAACAACTACTTCAAGAGACAGGGATCCCGTCGGTGGAGTCAGATATCACATCCAACGAGGAGAAAAACATAGTTTAGCCATAGAAGGGAACTAGCTTCCTAAACCTAGCTCCTATTTAGCTAGAATCTATTCATAGCCCTATAGCTAGTCAAATACTCTACAAATAGAGTTCGTGATAGAATTAGACAACGAGTCGTTCTTCTGGAGTTCATTTGCAGATTTACCTCATTGTAAAGTAGGAGGCTGTGCTGATCTTATGTAATAGAGTAAATGTTGTAATTCTATAGACATGCCTTGGACCCGCATATGTTTCCTTTGTACCACTCTGAGCGATATAATACCCGTGGAACTGTGTTTCATTGGTGTTATATCAGACTTGCATACTACACCATGCAGTGGTATGCCGGGTCACCACAGTTGGTATCAGAGCAAATGCTTTGACCTAGGATTAAAACCCTTTAAATGAGACCTATAGGATTGGTAGTGTCTATAGGGAGTTGTCTTAGTTAAACCTAATACTCTTTATGACTTAAGATGGATATTCACTTGAGAATAATCCTGACACACTTGAGTCAACATTTCTTGTCGAGACTACCAAAATAAAATAAAGTTAGTTAACTAATCCCAAACATGTAGTACACCATGAAGTCCTTAAACAATAGATGAGTAGACCCCAGTTGGTATACAATACATGGTAGACCAAAGAGAGGATACAACCATAAGGAAGATATCCTATTGGAAGATGTGTACCAACACATGTTATGGTTAAGTAAGAATTATCCAGACCTATAATAGGAGTAATATCAAGTGATGAAGATAAGTAAGATATCCTACTAGAATAGGTATACCAAGACAAATAATAGATAAGTAAAAATATCCCAACTTGTGAAACATTTGATAATAAGTGGTAAACATAAGATAGATGCAGTAGTATAGACCATGATGAGTCAATCATGGGAAGTAAGGAAGAGCTTTAGGAATAACATATGTCTACTTACATGGTAGAGATAGTAATCACATATGATTCACTTGAGATTCATTATGCGATGGAATAGAACATCATCAACATTTAGGAATAGAACAATAAGAAGCCTGACAATAGTGCAAGAACTATTCCAAAAATATGGGAAGTGTGCCAAGCACATCAGGACCATATGCTTATGGTAGAAACGCTAAGAAGTATAGGAACTATATTCTAATAAATATGTGATCAGAGTCACCAGATTAGAACTAGTGGTATCATACAAAGTAGTCTTCAACAAAAATGAAAGTTAAGTAGTACGTCCAAAGAAAATTAGGTTATCCTTAACTATCCTAGACCACTTTGTTTCAAGTTTATCTCATTGCAAATGTGCAATTAAGGTAAATGTTGAGACAAATAGTAGAATTCCCTATATTCGTGCTAAGTATCACGATATAAACCTATATTATGTGGTGTTCTATACTACACATCAGAGCCTGATGTTTAGAGATTTCTTACTCAACAATCATATTCAGGCTTATGATGATGTGTATTATAAGCACAAAGCTGAATCTTCTTGGATTTTATTGGATTTTAATTGTTTGACTAGATCCATGCATGAAGCTTGACTTCGATATGCAAATTCATGTTGCAATATCAAGTTCTTACTTGATGCTATAGATCTAGAGGGTAATGGAAAACGTGTGAGGAAGTGACGATTTCTGAAGATTATGAAGACAAGAAGAAGGTTCCTCAGATAAAGGAAACAAAGTTGTGGGAAGCAACCACAATACTCTGAAGGAAGTACCAATCTAAACTCATGCTTTACCTCAACAGAGGAGTACTTTAGTACATAAAAAGCATGAAGGTGAGAAAGCTGGTGATTATGGTGAAGCTCAAGCAGATCCATAGTCAACATAAAAGAGGGAATGCATGGGAAATCACTTCGAATACTATAATCATAGTGTTAGCTAGTGGTTTTCTTGCAACAATAAACCCTCGAAGAAAGAAAGATGACCTATGAACCCATAGAAGATATAAGAAGACCATAGTTAGTATCAGAAGATCACGATTGGTATAGGATCAATACTGCGAGATAAAATAGAAGATGTCTCGACCAGTTTATAAGAACCTATAATAGAATCCATTTTTAGATATCAAGTAGCCACAGTTGGTATAATAACCACAGCCGGTATCAGCTGGTAATACAAATAGTCCACGAGTTAATTATTTGTAACAAAAGTTTGTGAACAAATAAAAATCTTGTCAGCCAAATAGCTAGATTTATAAACATTTAGTCAAAGGATTCACATTGGATGTCCACAATTGAGTGGATACACCACAAAGATTCTTCGTAAAACCATAGAGGAATATAAATCGTAAACTAGACTTAGACCAATATTCTAATCATAAGTCCAATACTTGGAAGTAAAGGAGTTGAAGATCATAAAAAAACTCTAAGGGGTAGAGTAAAGATTGAGTTTGATGTACAATAACTCAATACTCTAAGCTAGATAGAAGCAGAAGGTCTGAACTGAGAGGAAGTTCGATCTTATTTTCATAAGATTGTTGAACATTACTTTCAGAAGGATGTCGGACCGAAGCCGAGGAACATACCTCGAGGAAGTAAGAAGTGGACTATAACTTGAGAAAGTGAGTAGTATTTACTCAGAAGTACTAAAGCTCAAGTAAGTCAAGCATAAAGAAGTTGGACGAAGAAAATACCATAGACCAAATACAGCTTAAATAGGCCAAAGACCGAAGGAGATTGACCATACCAAAACTAAAGTCTATTTAAAAGATTCCTTTCATGGAACCTAAAGAAACCAAAATAGTTATAGGTATCAACTATAATCCCTGATTGGATGGACTAAATGAGTTTAATCCATTCTTAAAGGAATAAATCATCATGATCAATTCCATAGTTAGTACCTTATTAAGTATCATTACTGCAGTTTTGGTGGTAAGGGAAAACAAAGACCTATTTTATCAAATAGGAGTAGGTTATCCAAATAGTCCCCAATTAAGACCGCCAGGACAAGAAGAAGTCCCAATCATTGAATCTTCAATAAGAAAGGAAACAAGCTTATAATATTGGAGGAAATCATGGAAGTAAAGGAAGTAATAGTTGTTTGATGTCAAACACTAATGGATTCCAGGAAGAATCTGGATAAGGGATATATACAATTATATCCAGTGAGATTACCACGGAGTCCTAGAAAAGTCGTAGTCTGTATAAGTCAGAACCACACTTCGGAAACGTGAGAGAGATCAAACTTCGAGGACGAAGTTTAGTTTAAGGGGTAGAGACTGTAATATCCCAGGTAATGGGGTTACAAAAATAGAGGAAACAGATGTGTGCATTGCATTCATGCATAGAAAATCTGGGGAATTTTCGCGCTTTAAAGTAAAACGAGTCACAAGAATCGAAGTTTCACTTGACCTTGGTGGAATTGAAGTAGCTCATCAAGTCAAGCGCTATAAACCTCAATGTGACTTTGCTAAAACCTTGTTTTGGGTAGAGATGATTTGATCTAAGGGGCTAGATCAAATGGAACTAATAATCAACACAACAACACTTTACTCAATGATCAATTGCTTGATCTTATAACATTACAAACCAAGTAAGAATAAAATGGAGAAACCATTCTTAACTTATCTTTTCCATGTCTTAAACTAATCCTTGATCCTACCATGAACCTCATGGTATTCATTCTATCTCATTCTTGGAAACAAGACCAGGAGATAAACTCTAGAAATATATAATCCTCTCTACTACATATTAATATACATCAAACCTAGAGAGATGAGAGTTCTATGATAATTATCATAGAAACAATAACAAAACTTGAGCTAAACCTTGGAGATACATCCAAGTATTCAAACCATCATCTTTCAGAGAAGCTCTAAGATATTATTCCAGACATTCTCAAATGAGAGAGCTCATCCATACTAATCCTAGTCTATCTATTCAAATATCCAAAGGGTTAAACCATCAGTTCTTGGGGGAACATTAAGTAAATATCTCAGGCATTCCCTGGGATATAAAACTATTCAGATAACCATGACCATGACCATCCTAGAAAGTAAAATAGAAGTGATATATCCTAGTTGATCAAGACAATGCTTGATCATGGAAGTGAGAACCCATCCCATTAGAAATAATTTAGGAAGCTAAACCTTGATCATTATGAATTGAGTGATGATCATAAACCCTAAGAAGTTGAGGTAAAGATATTAAGAACAAGTTGATCATGCTTAATGCATGATCATGCTCTTGAGGTATGTGAGGATAATTTAAATCTTAATAAGATAAGTAGTTATCATTCACCACATGAAATTATAGGGAGGTAACTAATAAGCAATCCTAGGTTTATATTCCAACCTATAATTGTAAATCAATTGGTGATAATAAGTAGAATCTTACCACATCTATTTTCTCATTCATTCATCAATTAATGAACCTAAGGGAACCTTAGAGTTAAACACTATACTTCATATGGTGAGAAACCATATATCCATATGACCAGAGTTAACTATAAAAAGAACTATAACCAATGTAGTTACTTAAATAATAAATTGAGGTTAATAATAAGAAGCCAATTGGTAGAAGATAAAACTAATTCTCAATATCTTAGGAACTTGGGGAGAACATAAAATGTTAAGTAAACAACCACCTTAGCTTGGTTAAGGGAGATTAAACCCTATCACATGCAATATGGGGTCATCTCAACTCTACAAACAAGAGTTAAATCTCAACCTTAGTTTGTGTATCACTTGGGTGATCACAAATAAAACCTAAACCACAATTAAGATTCAACCCATGTGTCATTAGGTAAATAGCATTAGAACCCTAGATTTGCACATCAAATAAATCTTATGTTTCAATTCGAACATAAGCAAAACCTTGTGCTACATTATATGGTTAAACCATATGTGTAGTGATCAACTAATTATCTTTGTAACCAAGATCAAACCATGATGGGAGTAATGTTTACTATAGGTAATTCAAGGTGCTATTAAACATAATCCTAGTGCCACCTTTGAAATATGGTTATGATCATATCTGCAAAATCTTAAAAAGCAAGTGCTCACATAAAATCAGGTGCAAGTGACCAATTCCCTAAATTGAAACCAAGTCTTAACACAACCTTTAAAATACTTTGAGTTGAAAGCATCAACTATAATTATTCAAAGAATTTGATTCACAAGAAAATGGAAATTATAATGAGAGCACAAAAATCATGATTAGTTAAACATTGCAATAGAAAGTGAATACATAAAGATTAAATGATCATTCAAAAACAATTTAGTATTAAAATGATCTTCTTATTAGTCCTCAGTAAATTCCAATTGTCAAAAACCTGCAAAATAAAAGGACTCAAATTTGAATCAAAAACAGAATTTAAATATAGCAAATAAAAACCAGAAAAACAGAAAACAAGAAAGAAAATAAGAAAAAGAGAGACATACCTATTGGGCTACCACAACCCGACAGCCGACTCACAGGGGAGCCCAAGCACCACGGCCCAACGCGCGGCCCAGGCCAGCACAGAACCAGCCCAAATACCGCTTCGGGCAGATAAGGTCGGAGACGAAGTCGCCGTCTTCGTCTTTGCAATCGTCGACGCCCAGGAGAGCGCCACGGCGCGGCGAGCTCCACGTCCCGCAGTCGCCGCCGCCTATGCCGACCGCCGAGCACACGCCGGGAGAGGCTATAAAAGGCGCGGGAGCCCATCATTTCTTCCTCCTCTGCTCCGATCCCATCCCAATTCGAAACCCTAGCTCATCCCGGCCCCAGTCACCGCCGTCGATTGGGGGAAGCCCAAGCCCCGCCGCGGTCACCATCATCCTCCCCACCCTCGGCATGCCCACCTTGCACGAGGAATCGAGTCGGAAGTTCTCGACGCCGGTGGTTGCTCGTTCCCTTCCGACGGTATCTCGCAGAAATCGAGCAATGGCGCCGCCACCGTCGACAATCGCCTCCGTCGATCCATCCTTGAGCATCACGGTGAGCGTCCGCTTCTCCCGAGCTCCTAAATTGGTCCCAGGCATGCCCCATAACTTGCCCTCGCCGTGAGCCGTGACCGTCGCCGCCGTTGGTGCTCGCCGGAGCAACTCCGGCGACCATTAGGGCGCGGCGCCGCCACCTTTAGGTCCAAGTAGGAGGCCGCGCACCCAGCCGGACCATCCACGCGCCCGCGGAGTAGCCCGGCGCCGGCGAGCCTCGCTCACGCCGTCGGTCTCGTGAGATGTGCCACGTCGTGCCAACGTGGCGCTTGACGTGGCCAAGGCCCACCCATCAGTGGCAGAGTAGTATAGCCCGGGTGCATTTAGTAATTCGTTGTTTAATCTCAAATCCTATTTAATTACTGAAACTTTGTAAATTTTTAGAAAATCCATAAATACTCCGAAAAATACAAATAAGATATCAAAATTCTTATAAAAGAAAAATCTATTCAATAAAAATATAAAATGAAAATTATATTTTTAATAAAAATTCAATTATTTAATACTTATTAAATAAGCCTTTTCTTTAATTCTAAATTGAATTAAAATTCAATAAATTGGAAAACCTTCTAAGATAAATTAAAACCAGTAAGAAAAATAAAGAAAACATTACAGCTATTTTTCTTTATTTGTTATTTTGTTAAATCCTTATTATTGGAATTTAAAACCCCGATTAGTAATTACCCTAATTATTAATTCATTAAAAATAATAAAATGCCAAACCCAACATTATTTTATTTCTAAATTACTAATAACTTCAATTTCCTTATTGAAGTTATTAATCCTAGAATTATAGGGTAACTAGAAAAACCTAGTTCCATATGGTAGAAATACAGGAATTCATCATTTCATGTGAAATCATAAAACCCTAATCCAATTAGAAACCCTAAGTCCAATAATTCATTTGAAACCCAATTTACTTCTAAAACCAAAACCCTAGATCCTCATATGTGACCATAGTGTTCTATTTTCATACATAGCACCATAGTAGCAACTAAACACTAGGCTTGGTCACATAAACTGTAGGAGACCTAGCACTAATAAGATGGATATCCCATGTGTTCATCTTATCAAACCTAGATGATCAGATAGGAACACCTAAGTCTAAACCTTGGTCCTATCCTCAAAATGATCAACCTTATTCATTCCTATTTGGCATTACACCAAGGTGATGAAACACAGAGCAAATATGCCAATTCTTGAACATTGCCTAATCATATTTCACTAAACCCTACTAATGATGGATACTAATCAACCATCCTATTTAAGGAGCCAATTATACCTTACTTAATAGAACCAACAAGTAAAACCTAGCCAACCTCAACCCTAATTATAATACTTCTTATTACTTAAGAAGTATGTTCTTCGAAAGTTATTCTTTTGAAGAAAATAAGGAATCATCAAGCAACCCCTGCTTATAAGGACCTATAAACCCTAGCCAGCTATCACTAGCAAAATAAACCAACCTTGACAACAACCATGTATAATGAATTGCTTAGAATACCTAGGCTTATCTTAACCTTACAAGCCCTAGGTGTTGATGAATCCAACTTTGTTGGGATCCATCTAATACCTATCCCAGCAACTACATGAAGCCATAGTCAACCATAGAAAACCACCCACTTATTTATCATACTTGTTCTTTATCAAATTACATGTTCTTCAAAAGTTATTCTTTTAAAGTATATGATAATCAATCATTAACCATGCCTTATAGTACTAAAACCGACCACTCGTTCCTTACTTGTTAACATTATGCCAATAATCATTCTCTTTGTGCTCAATTGATTATTATGCTTTATTATCTACCTGTTTATAATACCAAGTAATCACACCTGAATAAGAACCTTGTATGTGAATCACTCTAAAAAGTACAACACACCCTAAACCAATCATTACCACTCACTAATCCTAAATCATCGGCGTTAGGTCACGCTTAGAGCGATTGCATCTCATTCTTATGCATTATTGCATCCTTGCCATTCTTTTAAACATCGTCCTTACCGGACGATGATGCTATTTCAGAATTTGGAGTTACTACGTATCGAAGACCTTGTCTGCATAATCTTGCAGTCAAGAAAGGCAAGTTCATCACTTGCTCATGTCATTTGAGTATTTTTATCAAATTACTTGCAAAGTATTATGGTTATCACTATTGCACAAAAATCAAAACCACTACTTTCATAACTATGAATATGACTATGTGGTGGGCAATGGAACCATGGATTGTGTTGATATGGTGGAGGTTCCATTGCACGGGCTTATATCCATCTAGGATTAAACAACAAATGTCGCCAATGATTCTTGTGCCGTAATATCCGTGTTAACCATAAGATCCGGAGTGGGACGGAGTAGTCAAAAGTGTTTCCACCTCTCGTTCATCAACGGATGCGCTTTACCGTAGACACTTGTATCCGTCGTGGCAAGCCGTAGGCTGGGGAAGCCTTAAGTCCCCACGGCATAGTCCATAGACACTTGTCGCTCGAAGTGCAAGCGGTGGGCCGGGGAAGCCTAAAGTCCCCACGGTATTGCGATCTATGATGGGTTGCAGCTACGGCGAAGGAGTTTGGTTAACGAGTCCCAAACCGTTGTCGTGGTCGGGGTCCATCCTTAAGTGGTATAAGAGGACCGACGAGGACCCGTGGTCGGGGTATGCAACAAAGGGTGGGTGTTCGAGGTAGCGGAGGAACATGATTGGCTAGACCTTATACCGGGCCTCACACCATAGGAAGTGTGGACGGGAAGATCACCCGGTTGGCACCAAGGTTAAGATCTCTTATGGGTAAAGCAACACACCTCTGCAGAGTGTAAAGAACCGTGACTCGTCACTCCCCGTTCCGGGATATGGAACTGCGAACGCGGCCGGAAAGGAGCTCCATGAAGTTCTAGTAAACCGGTGAAGGCCGACGGACATAGTTCTTCCGAATAAAAGCAACCTCTTGAAGAAATGATTATGAAAACCTGCATTGGTATTAGACTTCCGGTCTAATGCCGTAGCTAGTGCATTAAACACCTCTTCCCTATAATGAACTTGTTGAGTACGCTCGTACTCATCCCACTCTTAAATCCCCCGCTTAGGTATGGAAGCATCGAAGGAGGATCTACAAGTGCAACTCAAAGACCGAGGAGTCAACAACTACTTCAAGAGACGGGATCCCGTCAGTGGAGTCAGATATCACATCCAACGAGGAGAAAAACATAGTTTAGCCATAGAAGGGAACTAGCTTCCTAAACCTAGCTCCTATTTAGCTAGAATCTATTCATAGCCCTATAGCTAGTCAAATACTCTACAAATAGAGTTCGTGATAGAATTAGACAACGAGTCGTTCTTCTCGGAGTTCATTTGCGATTTACCTCATTGTAAAGTAGGAGGCTGTGCTGATCTTATGTAATAGAGTAAATGTTGTAATTCTATAGACATGCCTTGGACCCGCATATGTTTCTGTTGTACCACTCTGAGCGATATAATACCCGTGGAACTGTGTTTCATTGGTGTTATATCAGACTTGCATACTACACCATGCAGTGGTATGCCGGGTCACCACATCTCCGGAGGCTCCTTGTCCCACGTGTGTAAAGGTGACAGTGTGTGCACCGTGTGGGTCTCTTAGGCTATATTTCACAGAATACTTATTCACTGTTATGAATGACATAGTGAAGTGCTTATTTATATCTCTTTATGATTGCAATGTGTTTTGTATCACAATTTATCCATGTGCTACTCTAGTGATGTTATTAAAGTAGTTTATTCCTCCTGCACGGTGTAATGGTGACAGTGTGTGCATCCGTGTTAGTACTTGGCGTAGGCTATGATTATGATCTCTTGTAGATTATGAAGTTAACTATTGCTATGATGGTATTGATGTGATCTATTCCTCCTACATAGTGTGAAGGTGACAAGTGTGCATGCTATGTTAGTACTTGGTTTAGTTGTGTTGATCTGTCATGCACTCTAAGGTTATTTAAATATGAACATTGAATATTGTGGAGCTTGTTAACTCCGGCATTGAGGGTTCGTGTAATCCTACGCAATTAGTGGTGTTCATCATCCAACAAGAGAGTGTAGAGTATGCATTTATCTATTCTGTTATGTGATCAAAGTTGAGAGTGTCCACTAGTGAAAGTCTAATCCCTAGGCCTTGTTCCTAAATATCGCTATCGCTGCTTGTTTACTCGTTTTATCGCGTTACTACTGCTGCGTTACTACCGCTTGTTTACTCGTCCCGGGCAAAGCACTTTTTCGGTGGCGTTGCCACTGCTCATATTCATTCATACCACTTGTATTTCACTATCTCTTCGCCGAACTAGTGCACCTATTAGGTGTGTTGGGGACACAAGAGACTTCTTGCTTTGTGGTTGCGGGGTTGCATGAGAGGGATATCTTTGACCTCTTCCTCCCTGAGATCGATAAACCTTGGGTGATCCACTTAAGGGAAACTTGCTGCTGTTCTACAAACCTCTGCTCTTGGAGGCCCAACACTGTCTACAAGAATAGAAGCACCCGTAGACCTCTTGGGAGATAACCCATGTATTTATTTTGCTACAGTACTTTTATTTTGTATTTGTGTCTTGGAAGTTGTTACTACTGTAGCAACCTCTCCTTATCTTAGTTTTGTTGCATTGTTGTGCCAAGTAAAGTCTTTGATAGTAAGGTTCATACTAGATTTGGATTATCGCGCTGTAGAATGCATTTCTTGCTGTCACGAATCTGGGCCTAATTCTCTGTAGGTAACTCAGAAAATTATGCCAATTTACGTGAGTGATCCTAAGATATGTACGCAACTTTCATTCAATTTGGGCATTTTCATCTGAGCAAGACTGGTGCCTCAATAAAATTCGTCTTTACGGATCTGTCTGCGTTTTGACAGATTCTGCCTTTTATTTCGCATTGCTTCTTTCACTCGTGTTGGGTGGATTTCTTTGTTCCATTACCTTCCAAGTAGCTTTGGGCAATGTCCAGAAGTGTTAAGAATGATTGTGTCACCTCTGAACATGTGAATTTTTGATTATGCACTAACCCTCTAATGAGTTTGTTTTGAGTTTGGCGTGGAGGAAGTTTTCAAGGGTCAAGAGAGGAGGATGATATACTATGATCAAGAAGAGTGAAAGCTCTAAGCTTGGGGATGCCCCGGTGGTTCATCCCTGCATATTTCAATAAGACTCAAGCATCTAAGCTTGGGGATGCCCAAGGCATCCCCTTCTTCATCGACAAATTTATCGAGTTCCTCCCTTGAAACTATATTTTTATCTGGTCACATCTTATGTACTTTACTTGGAGCGTCTGTGTGCTTTTATTTTTGTTTTGTTATTTTCATTCTCTGAATAAATACATGCTTGTGTGGGAGAGAGACACGCTCCGCTGGTTCATATGAACACATGTGTTCTTAGCTCATAATATTCATGGCGAAGGTTGAAACTCGCTTCGTTAATTGTTATATGGTTGGAAACGGAAAATGCTACATGTAGTAATTGGTAAAATGTCTTGGATAATGTGATACTTGGCAATTGTTGTGCTCATGTTTAAGCTCTTGCATCATATACTTTGCACCCATTAATGAAGAAATACATAGAGCTTGCTAAAATTTGGTTTGCATAATTGGTCTCTCTAAGGTCTAGATAATTTCTAGTAAAGAGTTTGAACAACAAGGAATACGGTGTAGAGTCTTATAATGTTTACAATATGTCTTTTATGTGAGTTTTGCTGCACCGGTTCATCCTTGTGTTTGTTTCAAATAACCTTGCTAGCCTAAGCCTTGTATCGAGAGGGAATACTTCTCATGCATCCAAAATCCTTGAGCCAACCACTATGCCATTTGTGTCCACCATACCTACCTACTACATGGTATTTCTCCGCCATTCCAAAGTAAATTGCTTGAGTGCTACCTTTAAATAATTCAAAATTTATCACCTCTGATTTGTGTCAATGTTTCATAGCTCATGAGGAAGTATATGGTGTTTTATCTTTCGATCTTGTCATTTACTTCTGACAGACTTTCACAATGGACTAGTGGCTTCATCCGCTTATCCAATAATTTTGCAAAAAGAGCTGGCAATGGGGTTCCCAGCCCCGATTAATTAACTTGCATTAATAATTCTCTTCACATGTTTTGCTCGATTCATCAGTAAGCAACTTAATTTTGCAAATAGACACTCCTTCATGGTATGTGATTGTTGGAAGGCACCCGAGGATTCGGTTAGCCATGGCTTGTGTAAGCAAAAGGTTGGGAGGAGTGTCATCCATAAATAAAGAAAAACTAAACTAAAGTACATGTGTAAACAAAAGAGAAGAGGGATGATCTACCTTGCTCGGTAGAGATAACGTCCTTCATGGGAGCCGCTCTTGAAAGTCTGGTTGATGAGGTAGTTAGAGTGCCCACTACCATTCGTTGACAACAACAAACACCTCTCAAAATTTTACTTTTATGCTCTCTTCATGTTTTCAAAATAAAAGCTCTAGCACAAATATAGCAATCGATGCTTTCCTCTTTGAAGGACCTTTCTTTTACTTTTATGTTGAGTCAGTTCACCTATCTCTCTCCACCTCAAGAAGCAAACACTTGTGTGAACTGTGCATTGATTCCTACATACTTGCATATTGCACTTGTTATATTACTCTATGTTGACAATTATCCATGAGATATACATGTTATAAGTTGAAAGCAACCGCTGAAACTTAATCTTCTTTTGTGTTGCTTCAATACCTTTACTTTAAATTATTGCTTTATGAGTTAACTCTTATGCAAGACTTATTGATGCCTGTCTTGAAAGTGCTATTCATGAAAAGTCATTGCTTTATGATTCCGTTGTTTACTCATGTCATTACCATTGTTTTGATCGCTGCATTCATTACATATGTTTGCAATATGATCAAGTTTATGATGGCATGTCACTCCAGAAATTATCTTTGTTTATCGTTTACCTGCTCGGGACGAGCAGGAACTAAGCTTGGGGATGCTGATACGTCGTATCGATAATTTCTTATGTTCCATGCCACATTATTGATGATATCTACATGTTTTATGCATACTTTATGTCATTATTATGCGTTTTCCGGAACTAACCTATTAACGAGATGCCGAAGGGCCGCTCTCGTTTTCTCGCTGTTTTTGGTTCCGAAATCCTAGTAAGGAAATATTCTCGGAATCGGACGAAATCAACGCCCAGGTTCCTATTTTGCCCGGAAGCATCCAGAACACCCGAGAGTCGCCAGAGGGGGGCCACACAGGCCCCAAATGATAGGCCGGCGCGACCCAGGCCCTGGCCACACCACCTTATGGTGTCGTCGCCCCGTTGACCCTCCGACTCCGCCTCTTCGCCTATAAAAAGGTCCCTGACCTAAAACTTCGATACGAAAAAACCACGGTACGAGAAACCTTCCAGAGCCGCCGCCATCGCGAAGCCAAGATCTGGGGGACATGAGTCTCTGTTCCGGCACGCTGCCGGGACGGGGAAGTGCCCCCGGAAGGCTCCTCCATCGACACCACCGCCATCTCCATCAACGTTGCTGTCTCCCATGAGGAGGGAGTAGTTCTCCATCGAGGCTCGGGGCTGTACCGGTAGCTATGTGGTTCATCTCTCTCCTATGTACTTCAATACAATAATCTCATGAGCTGCCTTACATGATTGAGATTCATATGATGATGCTTGTAATCTAGATGTCATTATGCTAGTCAAGTGAATTTTACTTATGTGATCTCCGGAGACTCCTTGTCCCACGTGTGTAAAGGTGACAAGTGTGTGCACCGTGTGGGTCTCTTAGGCTATATTTCACAGAATACTTATTCACTGTTATGAATGGCATAGTGAAGTGCTTATTTATATCCCTTTATGATTGCAATGTGTTTTGTATCACAATTTATCTATGTGCTACTCTAGTGATGTTATTAAAGTAGTTTTATTCCTCCTGCACGGTGTAATGGTGACCGTGTGTGCATCCGTGTTAGTACTTGGCGTAGGCTATGATTGTGATCTCTTGTAGATTATGAAGTTAACTATTGCTATGATGGTATTGATGTGATCTATTCCTCCTACATAGTGTGAAGGTGACAGTGTGCATGCTATGTTAGTACTTGGTTTAGTCGTGTTGATCTTTCATGCACTCTAAGGTTATTTAAATATGAACATTGAATTGTGGAGCTTGTTAACTCCGGCATTGAGGGTTCGTGTAATCCTATGCAATGGTGTTCATCATCCAACAAAAGAGTGTAGAGTATGCATCTATCTATTCTGTTATGTGATCAAAGTTGAGAGTGTCCACTAGTGAAAGTCTAATCCCTAGGCCTTGTTCCTAAATACTGCTATCGCTGCTTGTTTACTCGTTTTATCGCGTTACTACCGCTGCGTTACTACCGCTTGTTTACTCGTCCCGGGCAAAGCACTTTTCTGGTGCCGTTGCTACTACTTATTTATACCACCCGTATTTCACTATCTCTTCGCCGAACTAGTGCACCTATTAGGTGTGTTGGGGACACAAGAGACTTCTTGCTTTGTGGTTGCAGTGGTTGCATGAGAGGGATATCTTTGACCTCTTCCTCCCCGAGTTCGATAAACCTTGGGTGATCCACTTAAGGGAAACTTGCTGCTGTTCTACAAACCTCTGCTCTTGGAGGCCCAACACTGTCTACAAGAATAGAAGCTCCCGTAGACATCAAGCTATTTTCTGGCGCCGTTGCCGGGGAGGAAAGGTAAAAGGTACTCACACTCCGGATCTCGGCTACTAAGCTATTTTCACCGTTGTAAGTACTCGAAGCTATTTCCTTTAGATCCCGCAATTGCATCTTTTTGTTTCTTGTTTACACTAGTTAGGCATAATGGACACCAATGAGCTTCTTATTCTATTTCCTGATTTAAGACATGGATGGTTTGATGCGAAAATTAAAAAACCTATGGAACCTTATTTGCATGCTGGTAGTAATATTAGTATGAACGCTTTGAACACCATGGTTGATAATGATATAGAAAGTTCTAAGCTTGGGGAAGCTGGTTTTCAAGATCTTTTTAGTCCCCCAAGCATTGAGGAGAAAATTTACTTTGATGATACTTTGCCTCCTATATTTGATGATGAGAATAATAATGATAGCTACTTTGTTGAAATTGCTCCCACTACAACTAATAAAATTGATTATGCCTATGTGGAGAGTAATAATAATTTTATGCATGAGACTCATGATAAGAATGCTTTATGTGATAGTTATATTGTTGAGTTTGCTCATGATGCTACTGAAAGTTATTATGAGAGAGGAAAATATGGTTGTAGAAATTTTCATGTTACTAAAATGCCTCTCTATGTGCTGAAATTTTTGAAGCTACACTTGTTCTATCTTCCTATGCTTGTTACTTTGCTCCTCATGAACTTGTTTATTTACAAGATTCCTATGCATAGGAAGCATGTTAGACTTAAATTTGTTTTGAATTTGCCTCTTGATGCTCTCTTTTGCTTCAACTACTATTTCTTGCGAGTGCATCATTAAAACCGCTGAGCCCATCTTAATGGCTATAAAGAAAGAACTTCTTGGGAGAAAACCCATGTGTTTATTTTGCTACAGTACTTTTATTTTGTATTTGTGTCTTGAAAGTTGTTACTACTGTAGCAACCTCTCCTTATCTTAGTTTTGTTGCATTGTTGTGCCAAGTAAAGTCTTTGATAGTAAGGTTCATACTAGATTTGGATGACTCGCGTGAAACAGATTTCTTGCTGTCATGAATCTGGGCCTAATTCTCCGTAGGTAACTCAGAAAATTATGCCAATTTACGTGAGTGATCCTCAGATATGTACGCAACTTTCATTCAATTTGGGCATTTTCATCTGAGCAAGTCTGGTGCCTCAATAAAATTCGTCTTTACGGACTGTTCTGTTTTGACAGATTCTGCCTTTTATTTCGCATTGCTTCTTTCGCTGTGTTGGGTGGATTTCTTTGTTCCATTACCTTCCAGTAGCTTCGGGCAATATCCAGAAGTGTTAAGAATGATTGTGTCACCTCTGAACATATGAATTTTTGATTATGCACTAACCCTCTAATGAGTTTGTTTTGAGTTTGGTGTGGAGGAAGTTTTCAAGGGTCAAGAGAGGAGGATGATATACTATGATCAAGAAGAGTGAAAGCTCTAAGCTTGGGGATGCCCCGGTGGTTCATCCCTGCATATTTCAATAAGACTCAAGCATCTAAGCTTGGGGATGCCCAAGGCATCCCCTTCTTCATCGACAAATTTATCAGGTTCCTCCCTTGAAACTATATTTTTATTCGGTCACATCTTATGTACTTTACTTGGAGCGTATGTGTGCTTTTATTTTTGTTTTGTTATTTTCATTCTCTGAATAAATACATTCTTGTGTGGGAGAGAGACACGCTCCGCTGGTTCATATGAACACATGTGTTCTTAGCTCATAATATTCATGGCGAAGGTTGAAACCGCTTCGTTAATTGTTATATGGTTGGAAACGGAAAATGCTACATGTAGTAATTGGTAAAATGTCTTGGATAATGTGATACTTGGCAATTGTTGTGCTCATGTTTAAGCTCTTGCATCATATACTTTGCACCCATTAATGAAGAAATACATAGAGCTTGCTAAAATTTGGTTTGCATAATTGGTCTCTCTAAGGTCTAGATAATTTCTAGTAAAGAGTTTGAACAACAAGGAAGACGGTGTAGAGTCTTATAATGTTTACAATATGTCTTTTATGTGAGTTTTGCTGCACCGGTTCATCCTTGTGTTTGTTTCAAATAACCTTGCTAGCCTAAGCCTTGTATCGAGAGGGAATACTTCTCATGCATCCAAAATCCTTGAGCCAACCACTATGCCATTTGTGTCCACCATACCTACCTACTACATGGTATTTCTCCGCCATTCCAAAGTAAATTGCTTGAGTGCTACCTTTAAATAATTCAAAATTTATCACCTCTGATTTGTGTCAATGTTTCATAGCTCATGAGGAAGTATGTGGTGTTTTATCTTTCGATCTTATCATTTACTTCTGACAGACTTTCACAATGGACTAGTGGCTTCATCCGCTTATCCAATAATTTTGCAAAAAGAGCTGGCAATGGGGTTCCCAGCCCCGATTAATTAACTTGCATTAATAATTCTCTTCACATGTTTTGCTCGATTCATCAGTAAGCAACTTAATTTTGCAAATAGACACTCCTTCATGGTATGTGATTGTTGGAAGGCACCCGAGGATTCGGTTAGCCATGGCTTGTGTAAGCAAAAGGTTGGGAGGAGTGTCATCCATAAATAAAGAAAAACTAAACTAAAGTACATGTGTAAACAAAAGAGAAGAGGGATGATCTACCTTGCTGGTAGAGATAACGTCCTTCATGGGAGCCGCTCTTGAAAGTCTGGTTGATGAGGTAGTTAGAGTGCCCACTACCATTCGTTGACAACAACAAACACCTCTCAAAATTTTTACTTTTATGCTCTCTTCATGTTTTCAAAATAAAAGCTCTAGCACAAATATAGCAATCGATGCTTTCCTCTTTGAAGGACCTTTCTTTTACTTTTATGTTGAGTCAGTTCACCTATCTCTCTCCACCTCAAGAAGCAAACACTTGTGTGAACTGTGCATTGATTCCTACATACTTGCATATTGCACTTGTTATATTACTCTATGTTGACAATTATCCATGAGATATACATGTTATAAGTTGAAAGCAACCGCTGAAACTTAATCTTCTTTTGTGTTGCTTCAATACCTTTACTTTAAATTATTGCTTTATGAGTTAACTCTTATGCAAGACTTATTGATGCCTCGTCTTGAAAGTGCTATTCATGAAAAGTCATTGCTTTATGATGCAGTTGTTTACTCATGTCATTACCATTGTTTTGATCGCTGCATTCATTACATATGTTTACAATATGATCAAGTTTATGATGGCATGTCACTCCAGAAATTATCTTTGTTTATCGTTTACCGAGCAGGAACTAAGCTTGGGGATGCTGATACGTCTCCGACGTATCGATAATTTCTTATGTTCCATGCCACATTATTGATGATATCTACATGTTTTATGCATACTTTATGTCATTATTATGCGTTTTCCGGAACTAACCTATTAACGAGATGCCGAAGGGCCGGCTCTCGTTTCTCGCTGTTTTTGGTTCCGTAAATCCTAGTAAGGAAATATTCTCGAATCGGACGAAATCAACGCCCAGGTTCCTATTTTGCCCGAAGCATCCGGAACACCCGGGAGTCGCCGAGGGGGGCCACACAGGCCCCAGATGATAGGCCGGCGCGGCCCAGGCCCTGGCCGCGCCGCCTTATGGTGTCGTCGCCCCGTTGACCTTCCGACTCCGCCTCTTCGCCTATAAAAAGGTCCCTGACCTAAAACTTCGATACGAAAAACCACGGTACGAGAAACCTTCCAGAGCCGCCGCCATCGCGAAGCCAAGATCTGGGGGACAGGAGTCTCTGTTCCGGCACCCCGCCAGGACGGGAAAGTGCCCCCGAAGGCTCCTCCATCGACACCACCGCCATCTCCATCAACGCTGCCGTCTCCCATGAGGAGGGAGTAGTTCTCCATCGAGGCTCGGGGCTGCACCTGGTAGCTATGTGGTTCATCTCTCTCCTATGTACTTCAATACAATAATCTCATGAGCTGCCTTCCATGATTGAGATTCATATGATGATGCTTGTAATCTAGATGTCATTATGCTAGTCAAGTGAATTTTACTTATGTGATCTCCAGAGACTCCTTGTCCCACGTGTGTAAAGGTGACAAGTGTGTGCACCGTGTGGGTCTCTTAGGCTATATTTCACAGAATACTTATTCACTGTTATGAATGGCATAGTGAAGTGCTTATTTATATCCCTTTATGATTGCAATGTGTTTTGTATCACTATTTATCTATGTGCTACTCTAGTGATGTTATTAAAGTAGTTTTATTCCTCCTGCACGGTGTAATGGTGACAAGTGTGTGCATCCGTGTTAGTACTTGGCGTAGGCTATGATTGTGATCTCTTGTAGATTATGAAGTTAACTATTGCTATGATGGTATTGATGTGATCTATTCCTCCTACATAGTGTGAAGGTGACAGTGTGCATGCTATGTTAGTACTTGGTTTAGTCGTGTTGATCTTTCATGCACTCTAAGGTTATTTAAATATGAACATTGAATTGTGGAGCTTGTTAACTCCGGCATTGAGGGTTCGTGTAATCCTACGCAATGGTGTTCATCATACAACAAAAGAGTGTAGAGTATGCATCTATCTATTCTCGTTATGTGATCAAAGTTGAGAGTGTCCACTAGTGAAAGTCTAATCCCTAGGCCTTGTTCCTAAATATCGCTATCGCTGCTTGTTTACTCGTTTTATCGTTACATTATCGCTATGCGTTACTACCGCTTGTTTACTCGTCCCGGGCAAAGCACTTTTCTCGGTGCCGTTGCTACTACTTATTTATACCACCTGTATTTCACTATCTCTTCGCCGAACTAGTGCACCTATTAGGTGTGTTGGGGACACAAGAGACTTCTTGCTTTGTGGTTGCAGGGTTGCATGAGAGGGATATCTTTGACCTCTTCCTCCCCGAGTTCGATAAACCTTGGGTGATCCACTTAAGGGAAATTTGCTGTCGTTCTACAAACCTCTGCTCTTGGAGGCCCAACACTGTCTACAAGAATAGAAGCTCCCGTAGACATCATTGTGCCAAGTAAAGTCTTTGATAGTAAGGTTCATACTAGATTTGGATTACTGCGCAGAAACAGATTTCTTTCTGTCACGAATCTGGGCCTAATTCTCTATAGGTAGCTCAGAAAATTATGCCAATTTACGTGCGTGATCCTCAGATATGTACGCAACTTTCATTCAATTTTGGAATTTTAATTTGAGCAAGTCTGGTGCCTTAATAAAATCCATCTTTACGGACTGTTCTGTTTTGACAGATTCTGCCTTTTATTTCGCATTGCCTCTTTTGCTATGTTGGATGAATTTCTTTGATCCATTAATGTCCAGTAGCTTTATGCAATGTCCAGAAGTGTTAAGAATGATTGTGTCACCTCTGAACATGTTAATTTTTATTGTACACTAACCCTCTAATGAGTTGTTTCGAGTTTGGTGTGGAGGAAGTTTTCAAGGATCAAGAGAGGAGTATGATACAATATGATCAAGGAGAGTGAAAGTCTAAGCTTGGGGATGCCCCGGTGGTTCACCCCTGCATATTTTAAGAAGACTCAAGCGTCTAAGCTTGGGGATGCCCAAGGCATCCCCTTCTTCATCGACAACATTATCAGGTTCCTCCCCTGAAACTATATTTTTATTCCGTCACATCTTATGCACTTTGCTTGGAGCGTCGGTTTGTTTTCGTTTTTGTTTTTATTTGAATAAAATGGATCCTAGCATTCACCGTGTGGGAGAGAGAGACACGCTCCGCTGTTTCATATGGACAAATATGTCCTTAGGCTTTACTCATAGTATTCATGGCGAAGGTTGAATCTTCTTTGTTAAATTGTTATATGGTTGGAATTGGGAAATGCTACATGTAGTAATTCTAAAATGTCTTGAATAATTTGATACTTGGCAATTGTTGTGCTCATGTTTAAGCTCTTGCATCATATACTTTGCACCCATTAATGAAGAAACACATAGAGCTTGCTAAAATTTGGTTTGCATATTTGATCTCTCTAAAGTCTAGATAATTTCTAGTATTGAGTTTTGAATAACAAGGAAGACGGTGTAGAGTCTTATAATGTTTACAATATGTCTTTTATGTGAGTTTTGCTGCACCGTTCATCCTTGTGTTTGTTTCAAATAACCTTGCTAGCCTAAACCTTGTATCGAGAGGGAATACTTCTCATGCATCCAAAATCCTTGAGCCAACCACTATGCCATTTGTGTCCACCATACCTACCTACTACATGGTATTTCTCCGCCATTCCAAAGTAAATTGCTTGAGTGCTACCTTTAAATTTCCATCATTCACCTTTGCAATATATAGCTCATGGGACAAATAGCTTAAAAACTATTGTGGTATTGAATATGTACTTATGCACTTTATCTCTTATTAAGTTGCTTGTTGTGCGATAACCATGTTCTCGGGGACGCCATCAACTATCTTTGTTGAATATCATGTGAGTTGCTATGCATGTCCATCCGTTATCACCAGATTTTGGCCAAATCAGGAGGTGGGCCGCGATCGGGATGGGCTTGGAAGATTAC
>NC_061508.1:199381072-199453343 GCF_022539505.1 Lolium rigidum
AAGAATCTATTGCTTGATGAGTTAACTCTTATGCAAGACTTATTGATACTTGTCTTGAAAGTACTATTCATGAAAATTCTTTGCTATATGATTCAGTTGTTTAGTCATTATCTTTACTATTGCTTCGAATAACTTCATTCATTTCATATGCTTTACAATAGTATTGATCAAGATTATGATAGTAGCATGTCACTTCAGAAATTATCCTTGTTATCGTTTACCTACTCGAGGGCGAGTAGGAACTAAGCTTGGGGATGCTTGATACGTCTCAAACGTGTCTATAATTTCTTATGTTCCATGCTAGTTATATGACAATACTCACATGTTTTATATACATTTTATATCATTTTGATGCATTTTCCGGCACTAACCTATTAACAAGATGCCAAAGCGCCACTTCCTGTTTTCTGCTGTTTTTGGTTTCAGAAATCCTTGATACGTCTCAAACGAATCTATAATTTCTTATGTTCCATGCTAGTTATATGACAATACTCACATGTTTTATATACACTTTACATCATTTTTATGCATTTTCCGGCACTAACCTATTAACAAGATGCCGAAGCGCCAGCTCTCGTTTTCTCGCTGTTTTTGGTTTCGTAAATCCTACACAGGAAATATTCTCGGAATTGGACGAAACAAAATCCCACGGTCTTATTTTGCACGGAGCCTTCCACAAGTCCGAAGAGGAGACGAAGAGGGGCGACGAGGCGGCCACACCCTAGGGGGGCGCGGCCCCGCCCTTGGGCGCGCCTCCCTATGGGGTGGGCCCCTCGGGCGCCTCCCGACTCTGCCCCTTCGCCTATATATTCTCTCCGTCGCGAAAACCCTATTACCGAGAGCCACGATACGAGAAAAGTTACTGTGACGCCGCCGCCAATCCCATCTCGGGGGATTCAGAGATCGCCTCCGGCACCTCGCCGGAGAGGGGAATCATCACCGGAGGGCTCTACATCACCATGCCCGCCTCCGGACCGATGCGTGAGTAGTTCATCCTTGGACTATGGGTCCATATCAGTAGCTAGATGGTTGTCTTCTCCTCTTGTGCTATCATGTTTAGATCTTGTGAGCTGCCTATCATGATCAAGATCGTCTATTTGTAATGCTACATGTTGTGTTTGTTGGGACCCGATGAATATTGAATACTATGTCAAGTTGATTATCAATCTATCATATATGTGTTATTTATGTTCTTGCATGCTCTCCGTTGCTAGTAGAGGCTCGGCCAAGTTGATACTTGTAACTCCAAGAGGGAGTATTTATGCTCGATAGTGGGTTCATGCCTCCATTGAATCTGGGACAGTGACCGAAAGTTCTAAGGTTGTGGATGTGATGTTGCCACTAGGGATAAAACATCGATGCTTTGTCTAAGGATATTTGTGTTGATTACATTACGCGCAGTACTTAATGCAATTGTCTGTTGTTTGCAACTTAATACTGGAAGGGGTGCGGATGCTAACCCGAAGGTGGACGTTTTAGGCATAGATGCATACTGGATAGCGGTCTATGTTCTTTGTCGTAATGCCCTAATTAAATCTCATAGTAGTCATCATGATATATGTATGTGCATCTCTATTTGTCAATTGCCCAATTGTAATTTGTTCACCCAACATGCTATTTATCTTATTGGAGAGACACCACTAGTGAACTGTGGACCCCGGTCCATTCTTTTACATCTGAAATACAATCTACTGCAATCTCTGTTCTTTGTTGTTCATCGCAAATAAACATCATTCTCCACACCATACGTTTAATCCTTTGTTTTCAGCAAGTCTGTGAGATTGACAACCTCACTGTTAAGTTGGGGCAAAGTATTGTGATTGTGTTGTGCAGGTTCCACTTTGGCGCCGGAATCCCTGGTGTTGCCCCGCACTACACTCCTTCACCAACAACCTTCACGTGGCCTTCATCTCCTACTGGTTCGATAACCTTGGTTTCTTACTGAGGGAAACTTGCTGCTGTACGCATGACACCTTCCTCTTGGGGTTCCCAACGGACGTGTGCTTCACGCCCCATCAAGCATTTTTCTGGCGCCGTTGTCGGGGAGATCAAGACACGCTGCAAGGGGAGTCTCTCACATCCAATCTCTTTACTTTGTTTATTGTCTTGCTTTACTTTATTTTATTTTCTGTCTTGTTTGTTTCTTTATATCCAAAAACACAAAAAATTAGTTACTTGCTTTACTTTACTTTATTTTCTGTCTCGTTTGCTTTCTTATATAAAAAACACACAAAAATTAGTTACTTGTTTTACTTTATTTAATTCGGTTTTGCTTTGTTTATTTTTACTATTGCTAAAATGAGTAATCCTGAAGTTGAAGTTCATTCTTTTAAGCAACAAGGGGGAGAAAGTTTTAAAGATGCTTGGTATAGAGTTAGTGATGCTCATCATAGGTGCACTAAGAAACACTCCACTATTGTCCTCCTTAGGAACTTTTATGTTGGTATATCTAGCTGGAATAGGTATGTTCTTGATACTCTTTCAGGGGGTAATTTCCTAGGTACTCCTGCTTTAGAAGCTAGTTGCATCATTGAGAGTCTAGTTGGAATACCACATGTTAATGAAGCTAAAATTGAAATCTCTCTTGAGGATGTCATGAAAAAGTTTTTTTTTGTTTTTTGAAAGGAATACGGTAGGGGAAGCCCCTACAGTGATTTTGTTTTTTAAATAATAAGAACCCATATTCGTGTCCCTGGGGACTTGAACCTAGGTGGCTGGGTTGTACATCCACTTCCCTAACCAAGTGAGGTAGGCTCACTTCTTATGTTATGAAAAAGTTGGAAGCCATAGAGAAAAATCTTCCAAGTGTTGAGACTAAATTGGGAATATTACTTGATAATACTGATAAACTTGATAAATCCCTAGGAGGAATTAATGAAAGAATTGCTATTTTAGAAACTTGTGTTATCCATGATAATCAAACCCATAGGATTGGTGAACTTGAAGAAGCTATGGGAACCTTGGGTTCAACTTTTTCTTCTCTTAAATTTAAGGAGAAAGCTTATGTGGGTAAGGAGCAAAAATTCATGTATGTCTCTAAGGTGCCTAAGCCAAAGAATCATTATAAGCCTAAAATTGACAAAACCCTTAGTACCACTATGGGAAATTTAGATAATGGAGCATCTAAGGTACCCTCTGCGACAAGTTGTGTTTGTAAGGAAAATTATAATGTTGATGCTTCTTCTCTTGATGTTACTTGATTTGCACTTTCTACGCCTAGCTGAAAGGCGTTAAAGAAAAGCACTTCTTGGGAGATAACACATGTATGTTTTTATTATTGTTTTGTTGTGTCTTGGAAGTTGTTACTACTGTAGCAACCTCTCCTTATCATATTGTTGTGCCAAGTAAAGTCTCTGATAGTAAAGTTGATACTGGATTTGGATTCCTGCGCAGAAACAGATTTTTTCCTGTCACGAATTTGAGTAGATCTCTCTGTAGAAGAATCAAAAAATCTGCAAAAATTCATGCGTGATCCTCAGATATGTACGCAACTTTCATTAGTTTTGAGCTTTTTCATCTGAGCATGTTAAGTGCCTCTAAAAAATTCTTCTTTATGGACTGTTCTGTTTTGACAGATTCTGCCTTTTATTTCACATTGCCTCTTTTACTGTGTTGAGTGGATTTCTTTGTTCCATTAACTTTCAGTAGCTTTGGGTAATGTCCAGAAGTGTTAAGAATGATTGTGTCCCCTCTGAACATGTGAATTTTTTATTATGCACTAACCCTCTAATGAGTTTGCTTTGAGTTTGGTATGGAAGAAGTTTTCAAGGGTCAAGAGAGGAGGATGATATACTATGATCAAGAAGAGTGAAAAGTCTAAGCTTGGGGATGCCCCCGTGGTTCGTCCCTGCATATTTAATGAAGACTCAAGCATCTAAGCTTGGGGATGCCCAAGGCATCCCCTTCTTCATCGACAACTTATCAGGTCACCTCTAGTGAAACTATATTTTTATTCCGTCACATCTTATGTGCTTTACTTGGAGCGTCTGTTTGTTTTTGTTTTTGTTTTTGTTTGAATAAAATCGGATCCTAGCATTCCTTATATTGGAGAAAGACACGCTCCGCTTTTTCATATGAACACTGGTGTTCTTAGCTTTACTTTTAATGTTCATGGCGGAGTTGAAAACCGCTTCGTTGATTGCTATTTGGTGGAAACAGAAAATGCTTCATATGGTAAATGGTATATGGTCTTGAATAATTTGATACTTGGCAATTTTTTTGAGATCTCATAGATCATGTTTAAGCTTTTGCATCATGTAGTTTAAACCTATTAGTGGAGAACTACTGTAGAGCTTGTTGAAATTTGGATTGCATGATTGATCTCTCTAAGGTCTAGATATTTTCTGGTAAAAGTGTTTGAGCAACAAGGAGACAGTGTAGAGTCTTATAATGCTTGCAATATGTTCTTATGTAAGTTTTGCTGTAGAGGTTCATACTTGTGTTTGCTTCAAACAACCGTGCTAGCCAAAGCCTTGTACTGAGAGGAAATGCTTCTCGTGCATCCAAAAACCTTGAGCCAAAACCCATGCCATTTGTGTCCACCATAACTACCTACTATGTGGTATTTATCTGTCATTCCAAAGTAAATTGCTTGTGTGCTACCTTTAAAATTTCATTCCTTGTCTTTGCAATACATAGCTCATGGGAAAATATCTTAAAAACTATTGTGGTATTGAATATGTCGCGTATGTATATTATTTCTTATAAGTTGCTTGTTGAGCGGTAACCATGTTTCTGGGGACGCCATCAACTTTTTACACCTTTGTTGAATATCATGTGAGTTGCTATGCATGTTCGTCTTGTCTGAAGTAAGGGTGATTTATCATGATTAAATGGTTTGAGTATGCATATTGTTAGAGAAGACATTGGGCCGCGAACCAAAGCCATGAACCATGGTGGAAGTTTCAGTTGGACATTAATCCTCAATCTCTTATGAGAATATTATCTGTTGTTGAATGCTTAAGCACTAAAGAGGAGTCCATTATCTGTTTTCTATGTTGTCCCGGTATGGATGTCCTTAAGTTGAGATCTATCAAAACTGAGAAATCAAATGCAATCTATCTCCTTGGACCTTTGTACAGGCGGCATAGAGGTACCCCTTTGTGACACTTGGTTGAAACATATGTAATACAATGATAATCCATGGAAATCCGAGCTAATTAGGACAAGGTGCGAGCACTATTGGTATTCGATGCATGAGGCTTGCAACTTATAAGAGGTCTTATGCATAACACATATGAATTATTACTACCGTTGACAAAATTGTTTTCCTTTTTTCAAAATAAAAAACTCTAGCACATGAGTAATCCATGCTTTCCTCTGCGAAGGGGGAAATCATCTTTGGCTCATAGGTGTAGATGCACCCATTGTCTAAAACGTATATTTTAAATGTCTAAAAATTCTAAAATAAAATTCATGGGTGTACATCTTAACATTCTATGTTTACACACTAAGTTTCATAATGAAATGACATTTTTTATGGGATGTGTAAAAAGGACAATTTTCGTTGATTCAAAATAGCTTTTTACGTGAAATGCTTTTATCTATTTTACGTAGGTCACAAAAAATGTCTTTTTTTCCACAAACTTTTGTGAGTGAACATAGAATGTCCAAATGTACATTGGGGATTTTTCTTCATAATTTTTTAATATTTTAGAATAAACTTAAAATGCATTTTTCTTAATAGGTGCATTTAGACCTATGAGCCAAAACACCATGTCCCTGCGAAGGGCCTTTCTTTTACTTTATGTTGAGTCAGTTTACCTACTTCTTTCTATCTTAGAAGCAAACACTTGTGTCAACTGTGTGCATTGATTCTTACATGTTTACCTATGGAACTTGTTATATTGCTTTATGTTGACAACTATCCATGAGATATACATGTTACAAGTTGAAAGCAATTGCTGAAACTTAATCATCCTTTGTGTTGCTTCAAAACCTTTTATTAAGAATCTATTGCTTGATGAGTTAACTCTTATGCAAGACTTATTGATACTTGTCTTGAAAATACTATTCATGAAAATTCTTTGCTATATGATTCAGTTGTTTAGTCATTATCTTTACTATTGGTTCGAATCACTTCATTCATTTCATATGTTTTACAATAGTATTGATCAAGATTATGATAGTAGCATGTCACTTCAGAAATTATCCTTGTTATCGTTTACCTACTCGAGGGCGAGTAGGAACTAAGCTTGGGGATGCTTGATACGTCTCAAACGTATCTATAATTTCTTATGTTCCATGCTAGTTATATGAAAATACACACATATTTTATATACACTTTACATCATTTTTATGCATTTTCCGGCACTAACCTATTAACAAGATGCCGAAGCGCCATTTCCCGTTTTCTGCTGTTTTTGGTTTCAGAAATCGTACACAGGAAATATTCTCGGAATTGGACGAAACAAAAGCCCACGGTCTTATTTTGCACGGAGCCTTCCAGAAGTCCGAAGAGGAGACGAAGAGGGGCGACGAGGCGTCCACACCCTAGGGGGGCGCAGCCCCACCCTTGGGCGCGCCGCCCTATGGGGTGGGACCCTCGGGCGCCTCCCGACTCTGACCATTCGCCTATATATTCTCTCCGTCGCGAAAACCCTATAACCGAGAGCCACGATACGAGAAAATTTACTGTGACACCGCCGCCAATCCCATCTCGGGGGATTCAGGAGATCGCCTCCGGCACCCTGCCGGAGAGGGGAATCATCACCGGAGGGCTCTACATCACCATGCCTGCCTCCGGACTGATGCGTGAGTAGTTCATCCTTGGACTATGGGTCCATAGCAGTAGCTAGATGGTTGTCTTCTCCTATTGTGCTATCATGTTTAGATCTTGTGAGCTGCCTATCATGATCAAGATCATCTATTTGTAATGCTACATGTTGTGTTTGTTGGGACCCGATGAATATTGAATACTATGTCAAGTTGATTATCAATCTATCATATATGTGTTATTTATGTTCTTGCATGCTCTCCGTTGCTAGTATAGGCTCTGGCCAAGTTGATACTTGTAACTCCAAGAGGGAGCATTTATGCTCGATAGTGGGTTCATGCCTCCATTGAATCTGGAACAGTGACAGAAAGTTCTAAGGTTGTGGATGTGCTGTTGCCACTAGGGATAAAACATCGATGCTTTGTCTAAGGATATTTGTGTTGATTACATTACGCGCAGTACTTAATGCAATTGTCTCGTTGTTTGCAACTTAATACTGGAAGGGGTGCGGATGCTAACCCGAAGGTGGACTTTTTAGACATAGATGCATGTCGGATAGCGGTCTATGTTCTTTGTCGTAATGCCCTAATTAAATCTCATAGTAGTCATCATGATATATGTATGTGCATCTCTATTTGTCAATTTCCCAACTGTAATTTGTTCACCCAACATGCTATTTATCTTATTGGAGAGACACCACTAGTGAACTGTGGACCCCGGTCCATTCTTTTACATCTGACATACAATCTACTGCAATCTCGGTTCTTTGTTGTTCATCGCAAACAAACATCATTCTCCACACCATACGATTAATCCTTTGTTTTCAGCAAGTCGGTGAGATTGACAACCTCACTGTTAAGTTGGGGCAAAGTATTGTGATTGTGTTGTGCAGGTTCCACGTTGGCGCCGGAATCCCTGGTGTTGCGCCGCACTACACTCCTTCACCAACAACCTTCACGTGGCCTTCATCTCCTACTGGTTCGATAACCTTGGTTTCTTACTGAGGGAAACTTGCTGCTGTACGCATCACACCTTCCTCTTGGGGTTCCCAACGGACGTGTGCTTCACGCGCCATCAATCCTACACAGGAAATATTCTCGGAATTGGACGAAACAAAAGCCCACGGTCTTATTTTGCACGGAGCCTTCCAGAAGTCCGAAGAGGAGACGAAGAGGGGCGACGATGCGGACACACCCTAGGGGGGCGTGGCCCCACCCTTGGGCGTGCCGCCCTATGGGGTGGGCCCCTCGGGCGCCTCCCGACTCTGCCCCTTCGCCTATATATTCTCTCCGTCGCGAAAACCCTTTTACCGAGAGCCATGATACGAGAAAAGTTCCAGAGACGCCGCCGTCGCCAATCCCATCTCGGGGGATTCAGGAGATCGCCTCCGGCACCCTGCCGGAGAGGGGAATCATCACCGGAGGGCTCTACATCACCATGCCCGCCTCCGGACCGATGCGTGAGTAGTTCATCCTTGGACTATGGGTCCACAAGCAGTAGCTAGATGGTTGTCTTCTCCTCTTGTGCTATCATGTTTAGATCTTGTGAGCTGCCTATCATGATCAAGATCGTCTATTTGTAATGCTACATGTTGCGTTTGTTGGGATCCGATGAATATTGAATACTATGTCAAGTTGATTATCAATCTATCATATATGTGTTGTTTATGTTCTTGCATGCTCTCCGTTGCTAGTAGAGGCTCTGGCCAAGTTGATACTTGTAACTCCAAGAGGGAGTATTTATGCTCGATAGTGGGTTCATGCCTCCATTGAATCGGGACGATGGACGTAAATTTCTAGGGTTGTGGATGTGCTATTGCCACTAGGGATAAAACATCGATGCTTTTTCTAACGATATTTGTGTTGATTACATTACGCGCAGTACTTAATGCAATTGTCTGTTGTTTGCAACTTAATACTGGAAGGGGTGCGGATGCTAACCCGAAGGTGGACTTTTTAGGCATAGATGCATGCTGGATAGCGGTCTATGTTCTTTGTCGTAATGCCCTAATTAAACCTCATACTAGTCATCATGATATATGTATGTGCATCTCTATTTGTCAATTGCCCAACTGTAATTTGTTCACCCAACATGCTATTTATCTTATTGGAGAGACACCACTAGTGAACTGTGGACCCCGGTCCATTCTTTTACATCTGAAATACAATCTATTGCAATCTCTGTTCTCTGTTGTTCATCGCAAACAAACATCATTCTCCACACCATATATACGTTTAATCCTTTGTTTTTAGCAAGCCGGTGAGATTGACAACCTCACTGTTAAGTTGGGGCAAAGTATTGTGATTGTGTTGTGCAGGTTCCACGTTGGCGCCGGAATCCCTGGTGTTGCGCCGCACTACACTCCTTCACCAACAACCTTCACGTGGCCTTCATCTCCTACTGGTTCGATAACCTTGGTTTCTTACTGAGGGAAACTTGCTGCTGTACGCATCACACCTTCCTCTTGGGGTTCCCAACGGACGTGTGCTTCACGCGCCATCACGGGGCAAGGCTCAACAAAATGCTTTTGATGAATTGAAGAAACGCCTTACTGAAGCTCCTCTTCTCGTCCTTCCAAACTTTGCAAAAACTTTTGAAATCGAGTGTGATGCAAGTGGAATTGGTATTGGTGGCGTTCTTATGCAAGATGGAAAACCCGTGGCATACTATAGTGAGAAGTTGGATGGCGCACGCCTCAACTATCCTATTTATGACAAGGAACTTTATGCTTTGGTTCGTGTTCTTGAAATTTGGCAACACTATCTTAGGCCGAAAGAGTTTATCATTCATTCCGACCATGAGCCTTTGAAGTATTTGAAAAGCCAACACAATTTGAACAAATGACATGCAAAATGGGTTGAGTTCATTGAGTCATTTCCGTATGTCATCAAATACAAGAAGGGCAAGGACAATGTAGTGGCGGATGCTCTTTCCCGCAAAAACAACCTTTTGCTTA
Organism: Lolium rigidum; assembly: GCF_022539505.1. Lineage (NCBI taxonomy): Eukaryota > Viridiplantae > Streptophyta > Magnoliopsida > Poales > Poaceae > Lolium > Lolium rigidum. The sequence continues at coordinate 199,390,744 of NC_061508.1, forward strand.
CTCGTTTGGATTTTCATGTCTTGGGACTTGAGGAGATCAAATAACTCTATCCTTTCCGATTCTTTCTTTGCACCAATATTTGAGAAGTGTTCCGTTGAACGAGGATTTGATGACTTCTACTTGCATGATGGCTACTTGTTTAAAGCTAACAAAATTTGCATACCCGAGTCTTCTCTTCGAAAGTTACTTTTGCAAGAGTCTCATGGAGGTGGCCTCATGGGACACTTTGGACGGGATAAGACACTTGCGATGCTCGCAACTCATTACTATTGGCCAAAGATGAAGCGAGACGTGGAGCGCCTATGCAACCGTTGCACCACATGCCTTCAAGCTAAGTCCACCACCAACCCTTATGGTCTTTACACACCGTTGCCTATTCCTTATGCACCTTGGTCGGATATTAGCATGGATTTCGTACTAGGATTGCCTCGAACCAAATATGGTCATGATTCAATCTTTGTGGTAGTTGATAGGTTCTCTAAAATGGCTCATTTCATACCATGCCATAAGACCGATGATGCTTCACACATTGCTTCGTTATTTTTCAGGGAAGTTGTTCGCCTACACGGAATACCGGCAAGCATTGTGTCGGATCGATACGTCAAGTTTATGAGTTATCTATGGAAGTCGCTCATGGCAAAGTTTGGAGTGAAGCTCTTGTTCTCATCATCTTCGCACCCGCAAACGGACGGACAAACGGAAGTGGTCAATCGAAGCCTCTCAACTCTTCTACGAACACTCGTGAAGAAAAATTTGAATTCATGGGAAGAGTGCCTACCTCACGCGGAGTTCGCCTACAATCGAGCCAAGCACTCCACAACATCTCGGAGTCTGTTCATGATCGTCTACGGCTTCGAACCACACACGGCACTCGACCTCCTTCCACTACCTCTTCATGAGAGAACGAACATGGACTTCGACAAGCGAGCCGACACCATGAAGAAGCTACATGAAGACACAAGAGCAACCATTCAAGAACATGTCCTCCGCCAAGCTACCCGCCTCAACGCCAAGAAGAAGGAAAGAATATTTGAAGAAGGCGACCTTGTTTGGATCCACCTCCGGAAGGAAAGATTCCCTCATGAACGCAACTCAAAGCTCAAACCAAGAGGAGATGGCCCCTTCAAGGTCCTCAAGCGAATCAACAACAACGCATACGTCATCGACATCCCAACCTCCAAGTACTTGGTGAGCAACACGTTCAACATCTCGGACCTATCGCCCTATTATGGAGATGAGGAGACGCACGAGTCGAGGACGACTCTTTTCCAAGGGGGGGGGAGATGATGTAGCCCCGCTCACCGACGACACTACATCAAGACCAACAAGTCCCCCAAGTGGACCAATGACGCGGGCTCGAGTTAAAGCGCTACATGATAAGGTGAACTCGCTCCTCACTACCCTCAATCTCGGTACCCCATTGGATGGATTGCTACCTCATGCCGACACGCTTTGTGTTATTAGGTACGAGGTGCGTCAAGAACCCGGAGAGGAGGGCACACAATGGTCAAGAGGAGGAGAGGAGAATCTGGACGTGAAGATGGGCATGGAGCTGGACCCGACGTCATCCGAAGCACGCGAAGGGAGGAAGGGAGCCAGCCGGCCCAGGACCCGGCCACCCGGATCCCTGACCGGGCCACCCGGTCCAGACCGGATCCCAGGCCGGCGACAACCGGGCGTAGTACTGAGGCTCCGGGACCCCTCTTCGGTCGCCCTCCGGCCCAGGACCCGGTCTGGATCGGACGTGCCAGCCCCAGGTCCGGTTGGACCGGATCCCTGACCAGATTTCACGACTTGTCTCGACCAGATCTGCCTGAGTTGGTTACTTTTGTACCTTTTCGACTTGTGTCGCCCTGTAGACCTATATAAGTACCTAGGGCACCCCTTTTACTCTCTAGACATAATCTTGGCTTAAAACTACTTTTGAGCTTTGTCTCCCTAGGGTTAGACCCCCTTTGTATCAAGGCTACTCTTGTTGAGGATTTGGCTACTTGTGAGTGAGATTCAAGTGTGCTCCACTCTCTCTCTCACCGGTCTCCGTCTCCAACCCCGATCTCTCACTCCGGAATTCTACCTCGTGTCTCTTCCGGTTGATTCTATTGACGTGGTCCATCGAGCCACGAGAGTAAGATTCGATTGTATCGGGTTGGTGTGTGTGGTTTCGTTCTTCGTGTTCTTCCTCCCCTCACTCTTCTTCCCTCTTGTTTTGGGTCATTCGCGAGATCGGGCCACAATCTAGGTCTTAGACCTCATCAAGTTCCGTGGCGGCAAGAGCCTGCGGCTGCTGCCAAGTGCAGCCACGCCTCGCACAGACACACATCAGAGCAGAGCGGAGGCGGACATGGGCTGAGGATGTTGCATGTTAGCACTGTTAAAAAAATCGGCCGAGATACCGATTTATCGGCCGATTTATCGTGAATCGGGTGGTAACCGATAAGATTTTAGCATATCGGCCAGTTTATCGCTCCACCGATATTTCGGCCGATTTTCTGCACGAGAGCCGATATTTCGCCCGATTTTCAATCTCACGGCCGATATTTCGGCTGGTTGTTAGTGAAATTTTAATGAAATTTGGTATGGTCAGTCGATATTTTCGTCATATGGTTTTGTAGAATTATGCATTAACTCAAAATTTTCATTATTATTTATTCAAATGCAAAGAATCAAGGTAATACTTATGTGCAATGCTCAAATATTATTATTTTCGTAACATATTATAGAAAATTTAGTGTCGAAAATTAGGATTTATATAAAATAAGCCGATAAATGGCTGACCGATAAAATCGATTAATTGGCCGATAAGCGATTAATCTTCATGTTAAGGCCGACCGATAAGTTAAGATAAACGATTTCTTGAACATTGCATGTTAGTGGCTCGCCGTTGAGCGGAGATGGACGGGAGGCTATTTTTGTCTGGGGAGAGGACCTCGTGCACGTCCCCATGGCACCACCACCACGTGCAGGACCGCCTACACTGGGAATGGAGAGGACCTCAAGCACGTCCTCCAAACCACCACAACGGCGGGAATTGGGCGGTGGAGGCTGCAAGGATGGGCGGGGCAAGGGCGACAACAGGGAGAGCGGCCATCGCCGAAATTTGGCTGGCGGTAGGCACTCTGATAGAGTGGGGAAGAGAGGAGGAAAAGACAAAGTTACAGTTGGTGTCTTCGCTTGACCGATTTTTTAGGATAGGTGACGTATATTTGCATCGTGTGGTGCAAAATTTGCGTAAAAAATATAGGCCCCTTTTGACATCTACATCATGGTGGAGCTGTTTTTTGCCAAAATAATGTAAACGGCGGTAATTTTACATCTACATCGTCTGCTGGAGATCAAGCATCTCCACTCGGGCACCCCAAAGCCCCCCCCCCCCCAAAGGGCTATGGGGGGTGTTGACGCTAGAAAACGTGCCCAGTTGGGCCCCAATTTAGTTTTCGTGTCGACCGGGCGCGATTATTAATCCGGCGCCCCCTAGCCTAACCCAACCCACAGGGAGGCTAGCGGAGCGGCGGACGAACTGGAAAATGAGGCAGGCTAGCCGTGGCAGCGAGATGAACTGGCTTGTTCCCCGAGACGGTCTCAGGTGTCGCGTCCCATTGACGACCACGCGGCGGCGAAAATGTGCGCCACTACCGCGTTTCCGCCCTTTTCACCACTTCCCGCATTTTCTCACTATATGTAGGCGCAGCTGCCATTGGCAATGCACATCTAAAGTCATTAGATCAGCAAATTTGCTCTCTCATAGCTTCTACGATCTAGCTCTAACGTACACGGAGGCGTTCCGCGCCTCCAACTATCGCTGCCAGGCGGGCTACCGGTGCCCCCGGGATGGAGGCTGAGCCTCAGAGGTATGCCGACGATTTGGAGGAGTATCTAGACCAGCATGCTGCCATACAAGCCTCCCTCGAGCCTAATGCATCAGACGGTGTACTACGGTTTTAGAGCATCTCTAGCAGAGCCCGTAAACGTGCAAACCGTAAAATGTGAGTTCAGGCCACTGAACTCGCGTTTACGGGTCAAAAAAGTGTCGGCGTAGATCAGAACCACTAAAATAAAACTGTAAAAAAGCATATTCTAAAATATGTAAATATGCCACTGGACCCACTTTTTTTTTCCTTTTTTCATCACTTCTTCTTCTTCTTCCTTAAGCTTCCCTGCGTGCAAAATCCGCCCAGGCCCAGCCCCGGCTGCTCCGCCCAGGCCCCGCCCCCGCTCCGGCCGCGCCGGCCGCCACGCCCGCGCCGCGCGTCGCCTCCGTCGCCCAGGCCCGTGCACGCCACCCCAGCCTCGGCCTCGGCCCCGCGCCCGCCGCCCCAGCCCCTGCCTCGCGCCCGCCGCCCCAGCCCCTGCCCCGCCCACGCCCGCGCCGTGCTGCTCCGCCCCGCCCCTGCCCCGGCAGCATCGCCCCGCCCCGGCCCCGGTAGCGACGCGCCGCCCCGCGCGCCCCGCGCTGCCCCGGCCCCATGCTGCTCCGCCCTGCCCCGCCCAATACCGCCATGGCGAGCTCAACCCCGCCTCGTCACGGACGCCTCTAGGGCCGTCCCGGCCGCGGCCGACGAACTCGTGGCCGGCCGGCTGTCCGCTCTCCCTTCCCCGAGCTCGCAACACATGGCTCCGCCGAAATTTGGTTGACATTCGGCTAGATTTTATCGAATTTGGTCATATTCCGGTAGTCCTCCGGCGGAAGTGCACTGTTTGGAGCTGAAATTTAAGCCCGCCAAAACACCACTAGGAGTACAGTTCAGCGTTCAGTTCGACCTTTCGACCCCTACAAATAGGGGTCACAGTTTGGTTTCAGTCTCGGCCCGTAATTTTTTTTCGGTTTCAGTAACTGATCTGTGCCGATTTTCGAACTGAACCCGTGTACTAGCCGTTATCTTTTGGTTTTGGGATAAGGAGGAGTCCTGCCGTGCATTTCGTGGCGTCGACGGCCAAAGCTGTAGCCGCTGCGGCCACCGGTCCCATCAACGCACAACCACAACTGCAGCTTATGCAACCGCCACGACACAAGTTTGGCCCGTTTTGCGGTATTTTTGTCCGGACCTTCTCGCCCTCACTGGATTGATCCAAATTCCAATTCCAAAGCTGGGCCATCCGTCCAAGCCCATGCGCATCTCCGTCGCTCCTGTCAGTCTCTCCCGAGTTCGAATAGGCCGCCGACGGCGCCCCAGCGGCGACGCACTCTCTCTTCCCCTCAGCGCCAATCTCCGCCGCTCCCTCCCTGTACCAGGGCGACCTCGGCGGGCACCACGGGCTGCGGCGGCGCATCCCGAGTCTCGAGGTCCTTCTCCTACCAACCGTTTGGTGCGGCGGCGACGGGGGAGGCACCGGGCCGGCCTTGCTGACCACCGATGGCGACCGCGACGGGGAGGTACAGCAACCTCGACAGATCTTTCAAGATCGCCGCTCGCTCCCTCCTCACCGCCTTCTCCCGCGAGGTAGAACCCCTTCCTGCCCTCGGCGACGCCGGTCCCACCTGTGACCTGGCGCGTGCCTACTCGAATCCCCGGGTCCTGTATGTGAAAGGGATTCGCCGGTCGTACATGCTTTTGATATGAATTGACTCGTTATTTTCGCGTTTTAGGGTGTCAACAAGGCTTTCCCATCGTTCACGGATGCCGAAAGGGAGCGCCTGTACCAAATGTTCATCTATGTGAGTGTTCTAATCATTCCTTAGTTCACAGTTACTGCTAACTCTGTCAATCTCTGCCCTACGTGCTAGTCTGGGTTTTGTATCTGTATCTGACTGTCACTGCTAGAACTTTTTTTAAAAAATCTGTTTTCCTTTTCTATTTTTTCAGGTGATCAAGTCTTTGCATGGCAACATAGAGGTACAATTGTTGTGCCCAAGCTGGTTTCTATTGTGATTCAAAGATTTAAGATTCCATCGAGCGGAGTTTAACACATGCGCTGTGGCAGTTTGGCTCATCAAGTCCTGTATATGCTGAAAAAACCATGCATTTCTAGATTTGTTTGGTGCTAGCTGACTGGCGGCAGTCTTACTTCAGAAACAGAATTATTCAATAGTTTCCTTGTCCTTTTATCTATAGCGTTGTACTACTTGCAATCTGTGCAATTACATGTTTTATTCATTCTACTGTATGTGTGCCTTAGGCAGACAAGGCATACTCAATGTCTAGGCTGCTCAAACACCACTTCAGAGGTTAAAACATAGTGATGAGCTAGCTCAAACACCAATTCAGAGGGAAAAAATAAATAGTGATGAGCTATTACTGTATTGCAGTGGAAGATTAATTAATATCTAGTAGTGCCAACTCTGTCAATCTCTGGCCTGTCTCCCGTGCCATTTCCATGTGCCTGGTCACGATAGTTTGAGCAGACTTGGGCGGCTTAATTTTTTCTGGCATATGCAGCTGACCTGTGAAGCTAATATCTCTTATATTATATCTGCTCAACCTAATGCTGCTCTTTTATCTATTTGTTTCTTCATGCGCATATTGATGTCAATCTATTGAAGTGATACCTTCTCTTCATGCTGCAGGAGGGATTCCAGCAATTCTGCGACGAAATAGAAGTAATTTCTTGTGCAATACTTCCTCACAATGTTGATATATTCTCAGCGTACTTTTGGGCTCAACATAACTAGCTTCTAGCTTCTGAACACCTGCGATAAATGTTGCGATTGTGGAAGCATTTTGAAGGTTTAATGCCATGACTATCAATTGTTTTAGGTTGCTACTGTCCTTGACAAGGTAGATCAGTTTGTTGAAGAACAAAATCTGGATGTGTTATCTGCAGACAAGTAAGAGCTGTTTTTTTTGCATTTGTGACCTTGTTGGGGAATTTCTGGGTTCTAAATAATGTTCAGTTTTCTAAGAAATATGCCACACGTTACAAATAAGCTGGTTAGGAATTGCAGTCAATGTTCTGTTTTGTACCACCCAATACCCAAACCTACTGTATATAAATAAATGAATATGTTCTTTCTGGAAATCCAGCACAGCTTTTCTTGATTTGTCCTTCGTTCACAGTTACACATCTAGTTCATTTGAGATGAAAGCTCATTCAGTTACAAACCTACCAATGTGTGAATAACTTCTTTCTGAAAATTTAGCACATGTTTTGTTGATGAATTATTGTTGCTTGTTAAAAGTCAGACAATGTAGTTTACTTGGGATGACAGCTCACTCATTAACAGGATGAAAGCTCATTCAGTTATAAAGCTATATAATGTGTGAACAACTTTTTCTGGGACTTTTGCACATATTTTTGTTGAATTATTGCTGTTTGTTAAAAGTCAGATGATGTAGTTTACTTGGGATGACAGCTCACTCATTAACAGGACTAGCGTTGAAGACATTAAAGAAAGGATATCAAAGGAGAAGAAAGAAGAAATCGAATATCTGAAAGGTTTACTAGAGAAGGTATTATCCATGTAAAAGTCACTTTTCCAGAATATAGGTGTGATTAAGTTTATCATTGAATTGAGCCTTCATTACTCCATGCCCTATGGTGGGTTTTGAATCATATTTACTTGATTTTTTACTAAGTAATACTTTAGTTCGTTGCACCAAAGCTCGAAGACTTTACCATCATCATGGTATTTAGTTACTAGAAGTGAGCCCCACTTATTGTCAAAATTTGTGGCGCTGTAAGTGTTACAGGGCGATCACCTTAAGAAGGGCAGACAAAGCCGATTCATCATTATCTCAAGTTAATTCTGACTGGCTTTTTGCTATCACCGATAATGCAGACTGAAGAAAGGAACAGTGCCATGAAGGCCCGAATCGAACACTTGAAGGAAGGGGTGGCAGATTTCAATGACACAAGAGATGCTCTCAAGAAGGTTTTCCTTGTAGCACTGTTTCTATTGTGCTGTCTTCTTATTTTACGTCTCATTCTGATTCCATTTCTTGGCACTTCTATCGCAGCTGGAGCGATGGAAGTTCTGCCTGTCGGAGCTACAATGACAATTAAGCTTCTCTGGTACTCAATGGAGTCAAAAGACACCTCTCTGTAGCTTTGTGTGGTCGTAGAGTGGAAGCTGATTCAGCAATCATGCTCCCCCAGGAACCAATGCTGTTGTGTAACATAGAATTATAGTGTGATTTGTAATGAAAAAAATGTTGCATTGTACCCTCTGAGTTGCAAAACGTAGCCGTTGTATTGGTTGCTAGTAATATATGCTACTGTTTGTTGGGTTGTGTATTTCTTTGGCTCCCGTTTCCTGCACCTAGCAGGCTTAGCACCCATAATTGATGCTTGCGTTAGTGGTCATTCACATGACACGTGCACTGTCCTGGTTACACCGTTCTCCATTAACATTTGTTAGTTTGGACACCAAATCATCATCTATTTATCCTCCAATTTATCGCATTTGTATATTTGAAATTCCAACTTCAAGTCAACTCTAGACTACGAGTGGCAGAAAAGAGAAAATTAGTATGCTTTTCTTGAAGAAAAGTAGGCACATGCTCTCTGTGGTTTCCACAGGACCTTGTGATTTTGAGACCACAAACATCACTCTTGTCTTAGCCACAGCATGTCCATCCAAATGGCACCCATCATCGTCCTCCACACCACCAGCAGCCATCCTCCCTGCAGCCCATCACCATGGCTGCCACGCTCTCCTCCTCCTCCAAGCACTGCTCCGTCGTCAGGGCTCAGCATTCACCACGTCCTTCCATCCTCTCAACATCATCAGCTGTGAGTGCTTCTTTGGGTCTCCCTCTTCACGTACTGATTCTTTCGTCCTTCCTATGGTTTTTGTTGTTGATACTCTTGTCTCTTGTGATCGTGCAGAAGAAGACTGCCTTCCATGGGGTGGCCTTGGTGGACAGGCGGTGGCAGCGCAATGGCGGCGCGCGGCGGAGGCTCGTGCAGGTGAACGCCAAGACTGCCGGCGCCTCCAAGAACATCGAGGTGGAGGTTGACAAGCCGCTCGGCCTCGCCCTCGGCCAGAAGCCAGGCGGTGGCGTCATCATCACCGTCAGTACTACCAGCCGCCCTCCCCTCCCATCTCTACGTTTGCTCCTGCCTACTTTTATTGAAGAATACATCTGATCAAAACAACTTCATGACTGATCTTATGTGTTTAAAAAAGAATGAACAGCTGCTTCATTTGCTGAATCATGAATTGAGCTAAACTGAAAATTATCCCTGAAGGATTGCAATTAGCAACTTTGATTAAAATTGGCTGGTTTCGGATTAAATCGTGGCAGGCTGTGGAGTCTGGAGGGAATGCAGCAAGAGCAGGGCTCAAGTCAGGTGACCAAGTGCTCTACACAAGCAGCTTCTTTGGAGATGAACTCTGGCCGGCAGACAAGCTGGGCTTCACCAAGACAGCCATCCAGGCAAAGCCAGACTCTGTCTACTTCGTAGTGAGCAGGTGCGCACCTGTACTTCCCCTCGCTGTCTGAATGGTTAATTTGTTCAGAGATCAGGAGCTGGCAGTACTTATAAGTCTGAATTTTAGGAAACTACTAATTTCCCTAGAAGATGGAGTGGGTTTCCATCGATCCTCACATTTTTACACAAATTCTCAACTCTCTGATGACATCAGGGGTGGTGGTAATGTTGATGTGAAGCGCCTGCCGAAGAGGCCGGCACCCCCTCGGTTTGGCCGAAAGTTATCTGATTCACAGAAGGTAAGATCAAGAGAGCCCTGGCCGCTTTATAGTTTCTCTATCGCTGCAAAGTCCTTCTAGGCCTTGATATGTATGTTTATAACATGCCGAATTCAATTTCCAGGCTAGAGCAACACACATCTGCCTTGATTGTGGATACATATACTTTCTATCTAAGCCTTTTGAAGAGCAGGTAAGATCAAACACGTTTCTCCTTCAGATGACTACCGAGATCAGCTTTTTGACATGTGCAGATGGAAAAGTTAAGGTGTCATTTTTGTAGTTTGCATGATGGGCCTGTGATTATTTTCTCCTTCCTTTCAGCCTGATGAGTACGGCTGTCCCCAGTGCAATGCGCCAAAGAAGAGATTTGTCAAATACGATGCGGAGTCCGGGAAGCCCATTGGCGGTACACTGCCACCTCTTACGGTGATCGTTAGTTTGGTGATCGGCATCGCCGGAGTAGGGGCTTTGCTTGTGTATGGCCTTCAATAGGCTTCTCATTAGAAATTTTGTTTGTGGCTGTGCATCAAGTAGCTCAGCCGATTGCTGCTGTACTCTATCTAACAGAACATTCCGAGTGATATTATATATATAACGAAGGGGTAAAATGTAATATGTTCTGTTTGAGGCTAATTGCAAATCCGACATTACTTGGATCATATTCTGCTTTTCCTTCAAAGGGTAGTCCAGTTCCCAGACTGTTTCCAGTGTCATGTTGCTCTCAATACACTGGTGATTTCTGTAAAATGGTTATGGGATTCTGTGTGGTGTTGGTATTGAAAGGTATGCATCTTGTCGTGCACAAATATGCCCACAACCATACAAAAGGCAAAAGGCCCTTTTGGTGAGTTGTGGCTGATGAAACCATGTCTAAAATTCACCGAATTTTGACTGCAATTTTGTGTACAGCGGATTACCTAAGCTTTGTCACGCCCTCTTAGATAGCCATTATAATAAGTGGAATGGTGTACTGAAGTCCATAACTGCTACCACTATGGTTTTGTGTGGTTGTGAGCTTGACGCATGTAATGTAATCCCTGGTTCAGTTCATGATATCAGCCATCATTTTCGGCTGCTTAATCAGCTTTTATGCCTAAATGGAGGCAATAGAAGAATAGCTAACCCCTATTGAACCCCAAGAATAATCTGAGTCATGCATGACAATGACCTGACCTACAAGCCCCCAAATTTATATGCCATGTTTCTCTAGGATTTGTTCATCTACCAGATTAAAGCAGGCCCCTAGACATCAGCACACAGTCAGGTAGTTAAAATTAGTTGGAACCAGAAGAAGCTGATATAAACTGCATTGCCAATCTGCCATCTTCTACAACCAGCCTACTACTACTTATTAGTGCAAGATCAGAGGTGGCATAGAGAGTAAACTGATAGAAGAGGCTGCCATGAGCTTCTGGGGATCTGCAGGTACCTCGGCTGTGTGGGGGCCATCCCACCATGGGCCGTCTCCATTGGTACCCCTCATGGTGGTACTGGCCTTGGGGTGGGTCATCTACAACGAGACCCTGATGGGGTGGTATGAGCTGGTCACCGAGGTGCAGGAAACCGTGACCGACAATGCCATGGTCTTCCTCCTCGCTGCCGGGCTCCTGCTGCTCGCCATCGTCCTCCTCGGCAACCAGATGGAAGTCGTTCTCGTGCCGGTGGTGCTAGTGCTGGTCATGCTCCTGATTCAGAACATCGTTGTTGCGGCGCTCCTGCTGCTGCTGGTGGTGTACTTCGCCGGAATATACTACTACCCGCCTCAACGGGGCTACTACGGTGGCGGTAGCTTCAACGGCGGTGACTGGGCATGCTCTGGGCTGGGGTTCTACATGCTGCTGCTGCTTTGCCTGGTGCTGTGTGCCATGTTTTCAGAGGACGGCGGCAACTGGTGGATTCCAGGTGTGCTGCTGGCAGCATGTCTGCTCTGCCTCAACCTATTCTCAGGTGGCAAAGTCTTAGGCTATGAATACTTCTGAACATGTTTGCTTCTGTTCTTCAGTACAGACCATGGCTATTGGTTTATGACATTTAGAGATGAAATGATGCATGTGTACAAAGAATGTAACTAGTATACAGTACATACTAGCAGCCAGTGATATTAACCTAGTATACGATCCGTAAAAAGAACTTCTTGCCCTTTTAGCCTTCAGAGTTCCCTACTTTACTTTGTGGTGGTGTGAGGGGAGTACTGATTTTTATCAGTTATATCAGTAAAAAAAACTAGGCAAATTCAGTACTGTGAGTTGTGATCCAGCAGGAGCTGATTTAGAACTGGTTTGCCTTACCATGCAAATATGCAATTATCACGGCAGGGATATGTTTGGTAAATAATAATTTAGTAGAATTTTAACGGATAGTAGATTGCGAGAAATAATACATCAAGAAGGTACATGGTTCACATCCCCAGCGGATAGAACAAATATAGTTCTCGTAATAAGATAGCATACAGGTTTCAGCCAATAATAGCTGGTTGGGCCAAATTTAAGAGGTGCCTGCGGCAGCTGCCTCCTCCAGGAGCTGCTTCACCTTGGTGATGTAGTCGCTCATGGCTTCCTCCTTGGATTTGCCTGCAAATATCATGAAAATATTAGAAACGAATGGTGATGTCCTGCAGGAGTATTAGAGTAGACAACAGGATGTTTGTTGTAACAGGATAGAATGATTTGAAAAGTAAATGGACCTTTAACAGCCTCCCATGCGCACCATTTGGCTCTGTCCCTCATGTTGAATACGCCAGGTTTAGCTTCAGGAAATTATTAGAAAAGGAGTAAGTACAAGTACGACGCACTCTATCATGAACACAAAACTCACACCTCAGGCGAAATGCTGTAAGGCGGACGATAGCATGCTCATATGTGGAGTTAATGCCCCCACTAAATTCACATCGAGAATTAACTCAAGCACTCTGAATATGAACACTTATTAGCAGCCAGATGCGTTAAAGTTTGTCAGCAAATGTATATGATGACTTTGTGGAGTAGTAACTCAAAGAAGTTCAGACCTATATTACAAACAGATTCTGAAGAAGCGAAAAGGAGATTACTAGACAGACTCTTATTATCTACTATCTTTTTGTTTTTTTGAGACCAACCTATATATGCAATATTAAAATTGAAGATCTAATTCAAGTATAAGCGGCAAAAGGGAAGAAAATACAGTAAAACGTAGGCTTGGCCTTTTTCTTTTTCCTCTTTTTTTTCACTTGCTTACTAGAGAAATTCCTCTGTATTTATAGCCTTGCGGGCATCAGTTTCCAGTCAAACATCATTTTTGTAGGATTTGGATCTCTCGAGTCACTAAAATAGCTAAGCATTTGAAAAATTTCCATGATGATTTGAAGATATCATGTTAGACGGCATTGAATTGCAGCATTATCCAGTGTCCAGCATACTGAATAAAGGAAAATATCTACTTAGCGTCAACAAATATACATACGGGTGTTCACATCCCCAACGGTGGCTTGCTTGTAGAGTCCATAGAGGATAAGCTTGTCATCATTGGTGGTGCTCTCGGGCAAGGTCTTCGCCTTCTCGGCGTGCTCTTCAAAATCCTCCTGAGACATACATAGATTCCAAATCATTGTTCAGTCAAGCTACACCCACATAGTCCCCAGTCCAAACCTTTCGGACGCATCTAAATTACTACAAATTGTTTCTATACGAAGAAAGCAGGCCTAATCCCCCTCACGCACTTTCCCAGAAAGACTCGGCGAGAAAAGGAAAATGAGGAGATCACACATGACTAGCAGGGAACTCTGGATCAGAGATTCAAATGCAGCATCAAAACACAAGACAGTCTGGATGCATGTCATTTCCTCTGCAATAGCATGAACACTTAGAACACTAAAGCTAAGATCATAAGAATTCATCGGAACAGAGTCAAATGCTCTGCATAAATCATCTTGGCGAGTCCATCTACTGTCCAGATCTCTCACCACAAGTCATGAAGTCAATCACAACAATAACCGTCTAGCTAGTTTTTTTTTCGCTGTGATTGGAGAGGACAAGAACAGTCTAGTTGATCTAACAGATCTCGGCAAAATACACAAATCTCTAACAAAATCAAAGCCTAACGGCGCTCCGTTCCCAGCCTGGATCTGTTTAACGAGAAAATCTCCGGGACGACGCACAAACTCACACTATCGTAGACCGCGATAGAACAATCAAACATGACTGGTAAACGGGATCAAATGCACGCCAAAGACAAAACAATGGGTAATCTGAATTGAAACCAAACGAGATACTTCAAGATCTCTTCTTCAGAAAATTATATGCTGATTCGGGAGGGACTAGGAGATCCGTATACCTGCAGACCCATTGCTTGGAGGGTTTAGTTAATCTCTTCTTCTTTTCTTGGTTTCAACGATGATGCCGAGACGATGACAGTACCAGATCGATCTCAGATCCTTATATAGCGCAGTCCTTGAATTGTGTTTGTGTAGCGTTGAACACTTAAACTCTCTTATTTGATCAGTAATTACCAACAGGTCCCTCTGTTGCAGGAGCATTTTATAGAGAGGGCCTCGTATTGATTTTCAGAAACGAAAGTTTCTGTATATCATAATCTCTAGGTTTTCTTTTTGCGCCGGAATAATAATCTGTAGATTGAGCAAACTAGAGTGTAGCAATTGCTCTGTTGCACTAGCAGCTCATGTGAACGGAAACATGGAGGACACAAGAAAATAGTTGACCAATATTACTCCGAAGTTTAATAACATTGACATTACTAGTAGATGTGTCTATCATGCCATAATAAAAATTAAAACCAACTAACAACCACCCACCCAATGTATTGTTTCTATGACTTCAAATGGTTTTTTAAGCAAAAAATGACTAGGAGTGGAGTGCTTGTATCTCAAGTTCTCAACCGATTTAATAAAAGAAGACATGGCGATGTGGAGCCTCGCCGGGGCTAAGGCTTTGTGATGCCGCAAGAATAGGCTATGTACATTTGTGCTTGACCTTTAGTCAAGTTTGTTTGGTTTGTAAGACCTCTGATAACTTCTTCTTAAGGCTGGTCATAGTGTATAGTATCATATTGTAGTATGCATATGATACTTGTCTATGATACTATCACTATAGTGGGTGGTATTATAGAGTAGTATAATAATCTTCTAAATTTATTGTTTTGTAGAATTCCAATACAAAATGTGTGTACAAGATAGCATTAGCTTTTTTCGTAACGTGCACTACAGTATTCACCTATGTTATTCTAATCTTATCTCTCCTAATTAATTAGATGTCACATCAGCATTTTTGTGGCCTAAGATACATGATACTACCTAAGATACTAGCACTATGGCCAACCTAACCGATAAAAAAATATTTTGCCTTATTTTAAAAAAAAAAGACTGGTCAACAACTCCTCATAACTTCTGTACTTATCATGTGTAGATCAAGACGGCATTTCGACCCATGGGTACGTCTGCCCATGGGCATCCGACCTGAATGGGTAGGGTATGGGTCTCGATGTTCGCCCATGGAAATGATCCATGGGCAACCCGATTAGTCGTGGGTCGGGCATGGGTATCAGTCTATGCTCACGGGTTGCCCAATGGGTCACCCGATTAATATTACTAATTAAAACAATTGAATTATTTTGTATGGTACGTGGGCTATGATACACATACATTATACATGTAGACAATATACATCGTTTACACACAAAGCTCTTGTATCCAGACACCAAACATATGCATATTAATACTACTTGCAGTCACAAAGCCATGAACGGGAACACAACACTCTTCGTCCTGGCAGCCCAACAATGTGCCGATGTGTTCTAAATATTTGGTTGCGTCAAACTCTCCATTTTTTGTACCCTATGGGTTTGGGCACGAGTGTCATTCTTTACCCATGGGTAGGGTCGTGGGTCACAGGTGTGCCTGATAAGGGTGATGGGCATCGGTCTAGTTTAGGTTGATCCGATCAAACCCGGCCCATTACCAGCCTTATGTGTAGATCTTTTTCTCGCATGTGGTGACTTCATCAATTTCAAGATTCGATCCGCCGGCTCAGTCTTTCAGAGGTGCTCATGGGGGTAGGGTGTGCGTTCATAGGGTGGGTGTATGCGCGTGTATGTGAGCGTCTGCGTTTGTACTATATTTCTCAAAAAAAAAAATGCTCTTGGCGGTATAGACATGGTTATTTTCTGTTTGCTCAAGAACATGAAAGCGGACATATTCATTGCAAGTGGTTGCACAACCTATAGTACTTGCGCCACCGGTATCATAAACACCGACTTGACTTTCTCCACCAATGGTATCGGGGCCACGATAGCGCCAGAGTGGATGGACGGATGGGAGCTGTGGGCGCAACAGGATATGTTGTCTCTCGGATCTCGGCTAGCAAGTCGAAACGATCGGGTGATTGATTGATGAGCATCTTGCAACATGCAAAGAAGGCGATCGATCTGGCTGAGGCCAGAAAGAACGGCCGCAACTACTTCAGCCTTCGCTGCTGGGATAGCCGTATAGAATCGAATTCGTGAAAGACGACGGGCATCCTTCTTGAATCTTGAGCGTAGAACACATTGATTCCATGGTCCAGGCGGTCCAGCCATATTGTTCGCTGCCTTTAACCAGTCCTTTCTCCTGGCTTCCTGGCCAACAATATACTCCCCACAAAAAAGGATTTTCTGGGGCTCATCAGTTCCGTTTGTAGGAAAAAGGAATTCCATCAGGACAGTTCATAATCCATGCATCTATTGTGCAAAACGCAACTATAATTCTATAATGAGCATATATGGTCTAAACTTCCAAAACAACGTACATGGTCCAGATGAAACAACAACAATATCTTTATTCAAAGCATGCTCATCAGTATTATAAAGTATAGATATACGTGATGTACGAACTGCAACTAACATCTATTGTCTCAACATGAAATTAACTTAAATTTTCCGTACACAAGAATGATATGCAGACTGCAATTTATTCAAAACACATGGCCATCAGTATTTTCACATCGACTTCTTCTGTCATATAAATAAACAACAGTACTGAGAGATAAAGAGCAAGCATCCAAATCTGCATGGTTTCAAAATAAATCGAAGGAAGAGCTGAGATTAACAAGATATACAACAACAGCACAAGGATAGGAATCATTGAAGTCATAGAACAGCAGAGCATGCAAAAAAGTACCAGGTATCAACACAATCCGCTGGTCTTCTATTTCCAGCACCAAAACTAAATTCTGAACAAGTCATTGCTTATAACATTCACTAGCTGCAGGGTGAAACAAAATTATCGTATCACTTCTTCTCTTCCTTCTCTGCCTCAGCAGCCTTCTTCAGACGGGCACCAAGCTGCCGCTGGTTCATCCTCTCAACACGGAGCTTGCCATAAGCGTTGAATGCCTTCATCTCGTCAGTGACCTTCACGATCTCGACGGAGCGCTTTTCACCACGAGTAATTGGCATGTAGTCACCGTGGACCTGGGCGGCATTGGCAAGCTCTTCCGGGGTAGAATCGCCAGCCTGAGACAAGAGCTTAAACATCATGAACAGAAGAATACATCATATAAAATATAAATGTACACAAATAAGAAACTGCAGACATACCGTGACCTTGCGAGCACGCCTTGGGAAGATAACAAGCTTTGCCTTGTAGGTCTTGAGCCTAGAAACATTAGACTGCAGACCCTCAAGTGACTTGTTCTTGCGACGGTGGTCCACAGAAATGCCAATGGTAGGAGCAAGCTTCTTTGGGATTCCTGCTGCCTGCACATACAGCATAAAAGAACATCATGCATGGAAAATCATAGTACGTAGCATCCTGATAGATAATAATCAGATTGCACGGAGAATACACTAAAAACACTAGTGTACATGCAAAACCTGAATGCATCATCTAAGGGGAATAGTCAAAGCTATCAATACAGCAAACAAATGCTAGCATAAAGTACTTACTGAATGCACAAACAAGTATTTCGAATTTGAGAACAGTGTAACAAAAGCATGAACGACAGCAACTGATGCGGAAAAGAAGAAATACTAAACAAAGAAGCAATGTAGAAGAAACATATCACCTTCAGCTCCTCAAGGGTAAAGCCTCTCCCAGCCCTTGCCTTCATGTTGTACTTCAGAGTCTGGCATTGCACGACGGGGCGAAGAGGGCCAGAGGTAGGGCGAGGGAAGATCTTCACAGCCTTCTTTTGACGAGCTATAAACAAACAAAAATTGTTAGATGGTGGCTGGTTAGGGATACTGCACAGCATCACATTATTAAAGACCAAGTGTACCCATCTAAACAAACAAATGGAGATTTCACTCCATGCGCATCAGATGTATACCGAAATTCAAAAGGAATGCAGACTGGCATGGCACTGAACAGACATACTTCAGACATATTGCGGGTATCTAGCTTCCGGTTACAAAAGTTCAGATGGGTTTACTGGAAACAATTAACTGGCCTGGTGATTAACAATAAATATTCACCAAGAAACACAAACACTCCCACCGTCTAAAAATAGATGTCTCAAATTTATCTAGATACAAATGTATCTCTAGCTAAAATGCATCAAGATACGTCCGTATCTAGACAAAAATAAGACACTTATTTTTAGACGGAGGGAGTACTACACATAGAGAATTCAGGTGCCAGAAGAATACATTTCTTCACTTCAGGGCAAACATAACTCCCGAGCATTGCAGAAATAACTACAGAGATAAAAAGATGGCAATGTGTGACAGACTAATAACCTATTCAAGCTAATACATGTCAAGAAACGGGTTCAAATTTCACTAACCAGAATTTAACACTTCCTGTCACTGCAAACATGACTACTATCATCAAGTGATACATGACATGCACAATTATCAGTGTGTGGCTGATAAACAGGCATACAACGAAAAAGGGAGGTTGCTCACCAATGCGGCGCCTCAGCTTGCGGGCGGGCTGGTTGAACCAGGTCTTGACATGGCTCTGCCAATCTTTTTTACAGTTTCCGCTGGGGATAACGTTGTTGTGCTTCACCATTTCGCCCCCTTCTTACCTGCACACGATCATGTCACCGAGGCAAATACATCAACACAGGAACAAAACAATGCAGCAAGTTATCTCCTCAGGGCAAGATCTAGTAAAATCAGCTTATCCAGCGCTTGCAACGCATCATCGGGACAGAGGAGATGATTTCGTCAGGCCGGGAAAGGGAAGGAGACGAGCGAGGGAGCGAACAAACCTGCACGACGGCAGCGGCGCAGCGGAGGCGGGGGCGGGGGCGGAGGACGAAGTGCGGCGGCGGAGGAGCCGGGGTTTGGTCTAGGATGCGTGCTTATAAGCGACCCCTAGATTGGACGGCCGAGATCTTCTCATCCTCCGACGCTGCCTGGCCTCGTCGTGGGCCAGCCTACGGAATATGTTCTACTGGGTCGAGGATCATGGAGCAGATGGCCTGTTTTGCCTAAACTCCATCCTTCTCTATTTTCATTCAGTATGCATATGGTCAATGGATGTCATTTACCTACCTTATCATGGGCCGGCAGCACATTATCATTTTTTTTTCCTTCCTTTGTATCTGTGTCTCTAAAATTATTTTTTTATTTTTGTTTTTATTTATTTTCAGACTTTTGTTTATCTTCCATTGTAGTTTTTATTACTTTGTACATTCTTATTACGAGTATATTATGTTGTTGATAGCCATAAATATAATTTGTTGATAATATTTTTCAAAAACGTTTATGTGATATAAATGTTTTTCCCAAGGATCTATGTTTTTATAGAATCATGTCTATACATTAAAATTCAAACAATGGCAGCATTTTAGAAAAACAACACTACTTTTCATAGAAGCTAAAATATATTTTGAAAGGTTTGTGTGATCCACTTCTTTGTTGGAATAAATTCTAGATGTAAGCATTTCTTTGGCATACACAAAACACTTTATTGTGTATACATGAACATTGTGTTCTCGAACGATGATTTTAAGTAGTTCCTTGTTATATGATTGAAGCATGGTTTCCAAAAAAACTTACTTATTAAAAGTAATAAAGTTCACAAGCAAAATAGCTTAGAGGGTTGAAGGATCATTTAGGTCTTGTGTGTGGATAGGTAGTTCTGGTTCTCTACACGCCAAAATGTTTTTATATTGTTATATCGCAGCCCCTTGCCACCATTGTGCGCCCTAAAATCCACTCGCATATGTTCTTGTCATCTCACTGCATCAGTTTTATTCCCTCTGTTTCAGAATAAGGATCGCAACTTTATCAAGATGAGGATGTATCTACAACTAAAATGCATCTAGATATAACTGTATCTAAACAAAACTACGATATTTATTTTATAACGAAGGTAGTACTTGTTTCTCCCGTCTTCGCTACCTCAGCATGCCATAGGCCCACCCATGTCGTCGGCATCGATGTGTCTAGTGTTCCTTGCCCCTCTCTTCCAGTTTAGGCCTAAATTAGGTGAGGAGAAAAAATTAAAAAAAAAATGTGCATTCACAGATCTAGGCATCAGCTATAATTTTACGGCTCCAATTTACACATGAGCGTTGAACCACTAAAAAGAAGCCCAAGCGGGGCAAGATATCGCGTGGTGATGGGGTAAAACAATGTGTGTGAAATTCAGGATACTTTTTTTTTAGCCTGTGAGCGTCCCCAGAAATATGAGACAGCAAAATCTAAAATTGGCAAAGTCACCATAAATAGCGGTTTTATCTCTCACCCAAAGAACACCATCAAGAATCCTCTGACAAACCCAGGAAATTATGAGCATATATGCGAGGTTGAAAGGTTATACCCGAGTGAGCAGATTTCGGTAAAGGGACATAAGCAACCGAATACATGATACGTTTCTTTTGCACACTTGTCTATAGGAATCTTTTATCTTCTTGGTCGGAGATTTCCAACTCCTAAGCTCCAGTGATCCATTTATTTTTAACATATCAAATTTACGTTTATGGGTTTAAAAATAATTGTAAAAAAATAATCTTGGTGTACTCAATAATGTATCCCACAAACATACAAGCAAATTTAGATAATTTATATTCTAATCTACACATAAATGCTAAAAAAAATAGAATTTTAGGAAAATGGGCGTTACAGTTTTTTATACTTGCAAGATAAATGACTGATCCAGATTTTTTTTTCTGAAACTTGTAAATATGTTTTTTTTGAATTTATTTTAAATCGTCGACATAGTTGTTGCTAGTGTTCCTTGCCCCTCTCTTCCAATTTAAGAAGAAAAATATGGGCATCCTCTTGTGTGTGTGTGTGTGTGTGTGTGTGTGTGTGTCAATTTTCAAGTGTAATAGTCCTAAACCAGGTGAGGGAATTTTTTTTTAATAAGTGCATTCATGGATCTAGACATCAGCTGTAATTTGTCCTTCTCCAATTTACACGTGACTGTTGAACCACTAAAAGGAAGACCCGAATGGGGTAAAATATTGCGTGAGTATGGGGTAAAAGAATGTGCGTGAAACTTAGGATACTTATTTTATCCGCAGCCAAACTTAAAAGGGATTTTATCATTCATGCCACTATGACCGACCTTAATCTCAATTTTGCCATTTGACCAATCGAAATCTCAATCTTGCCACTTCTCCCTTAGAGTTCTTCTTAGTTTTGACATTCCATCAATCCTCTACATTTAATTTGTAATCTCTTTTATCATTTGGAGAGTGGAGACCATCGGAAATACATTTAATATATCAAAGTTGATGAAGGTTTCAGTGTTTGGAATTACTAACTGATAGAGTACTATTTATTGATTATGATCAGTGCATTGGAGAATACTCCACATATCCAATTATGTAGAAATTTTATTAATATATTTGTAACTTGGAACTATCTAATTGATTGATATTAAGATCCTAAGGGTTGATCAGAAAAAATCATTATCTCAAACTCGAACAAAGTGTTTGATAATGTTATTTTTGTAGAGCCGCATCTCCACAAATGTTCATTATTTACGTTAAATTAGTTCTCTGCTCTAACAGTTCGTAATTCCAAACATTGAATTATCAACACCTTTGACATACTATATGCGGGGTTTCTTGCTGTCTCCACACTCTAAATGACAATATTGATTACATACTAGCAGTAGATAGTTGACGGAATGACAAAACTGAGGAGTGCTCAAATGGAGTAGTGGCAAGACTGAGATTTTGATCGGTCAAATGGCAGAACTAAGATTAGGGTCGGTCATCGTGGCAGAAATGATAAAAACCCAACTTAAAATTAGGGAAGTCACAATAAACATCTCACGGTCTCGTCTCCCACCGAAAAAATATCACAGAGAACCCTCAAACAAACCCAGGAAATTATGAGCAAAAGTTATAATCGAGTGAGCAGGTTTTGCCAAAGAAACATAACCAACTGAATACATGATACTTTTGTTTGGTTTCTTTTGCACACTTGTCTCTAGGAATCTTCTATCTTCTTGGCCGGAGATTTCCAACTCCTAAGCTCGATCTAGTGATCCATTTATTTTAACATATCAAATTTACATTTATGGGTTTTAAAAATAATTGTAAAAAAAAGATCTTGGTGTACTCAATATTGTATCCCACAAACATACAAGAACTAAAATTTAGATAATTTACATTCTAATCTACACAGAAATGCTAAAAAATATAGAATTTTAGGAAAATGGGCGTTAGAGTTTTATATACTTGTAGGATAAATGACTGATCCATAATTTTTTCTGAAACTTGTAAATATGTTTTTCGAATTTATTTTAAATAATGGATTTGCTAGCTTCGTGCACAGTCAAAGCTTACATCATTTGATTTGCATTGTAATTCATGTTAGTTATGAGTTATAACTAAAATTTGATGGCATCATCTGACTGATAACGTCGATCGAGAAATAGTCACACCCTTTAAATGAATGATCGCTGGATAGCTAAGAGCATCACTAGTAGAGCCCCTAAACTCTCAAATCTTCAAAGCACTTTAAGGGTTGATAATGATCATTTTTTGGGCACTTTTGAGGGGTGAAAAACAGGGGCAAAGACTAGAACTTGTCAAACCCTTAGAAGTGAGGATTGAGGGCAAAGACTAGAACCCTTAAACCCTTAAAAACATTCATTTGATATATCACAGTTATCATCATCTCAATAACGGTCTGAAGCACATAATAATCATTCTAGTTATTATTACAACACCAAATAGTACTTTGAAGCACATAATAAGTATTCAAGTTATTACAATAATTGTTCAAATCAAATAGGACATAGAAAAGTAAAACAAAGATAGGTCATGGGCCTTGGCGCCGCCCATCAAGTCTTTGCATCCTCGATCGCACGATGTGCTTCAAGAAAAGCTTGTATGCGACAAGGGTTTCTTTTCGGTTGCACACGGGTACCAACGTTGTCATAGAAAACAAGGCGGGTTTAACCCCCTCTCTCATCCTCGAGTATCATGTTGTGTAGAATCACACAACATTTCATAATGTTCATCAAGGTTTTTTTGTCCCAAAAACGAGTTGGACCCCGAACTATGGTGAACCTTGCTTGTAAAACACCAGAAGAGCTCTCTCAATATCCTTGCAGGCTGCCTCTTGTGCCTTGGTGAAATGAGCATCTTTTCTGTTTAAGGGCACCCCATTTTTCTTCTTGATGGACTTCACAAGAGTTGCCCACTTGGGATAAATGCCATCGGTGAGATAGTATCCCATTGAGTACTCATTGTCCATGATTTTGTAGTTGCAAGTTGGAGCATCCCCAGAAACCAATCTTGCAAACAAAGGAGATCTATTGAGCACATTGATATTATTGAGTGTTCCCGGCAAACCAAAGAATGCATGCCAAATCCATGTGTCCTCCGATGCCACAGCCTCAAGCACAATGGTAGCATCACGGCTTTTACCGCAATACATTCCTTGCCATGCCTTCGGGTAATTTTTCCATGTCCAATGCATGCAATCTAGACTACCAAGCATCCCGGCCATCCCTTTTTCATTCATCTCCATCAATCTCTTTGTATATTGCTCGTTGGGGGCCCGAAGATACACATCACCATACAACCGGATGGACTAATTTTGCAAACCTACGGACGGACTCCGTGGTTGTATCTTGTCCAATGCGAAGATACTCGTCAGTATAGTCTGCGGGTATGCCATAGGCGAGCACCCGCATTGCAGCCGATATCTTTTGGTATGCACTAAACCCCATGATACCAGCGGCGGATCTACGATGCTTGAAATAATCTGAGGCGGCCTCACAATCTTGGACAATCTTCACAAACAAACTACGGCGCATTCGATACCTTCTCCGGAAGAGGCAGGGTGGGTATGTTGGTACCTTGGCGAAGTAGTCTTGCATCAAATGCTCGTGTCCGAGAGCGCGGTTCCAGTAGATGGTGACTCGCCCCATCTTGGACCCCCTCCTCTGATCCATCAACTTCACGCGGTCTTCAAACTCTTGCACCTCGACGAGGATTTGCATCATCTCAACGTTGTTGTCTTGAAGCAACTCGTCGATGTCCGAATCGTCCGACGACGACCAACCGGAATCATCGGACAACGGCATGGAGTCGTCGGTGGTCACCTCCATCTACAAAACAACAAACAAAATTGTTAGTGCTAATGAATAAAATTGTTAGTGAAAATTGAAACAAACAAAAACAAAAAAATAAAGAAAATTGCGTACCTGCAGGGGCGGCTCAGACCGGCTCGGGGCGACGCGGGGCGGGGCGCGGCTCGGGGAGGTCGAGGCGGGTCCGGTCGGGGGCGGGGAGCGGCGGCTCGGGTCCCGGGCGGGTCCGGTCGGGGCGGGCGACAGGGCGGTGGCTGGGGAGGTCGAGGGAGACGGCGGGCGGCAGGGGGAGGCGTGGCCGGCTCGGGGAGGTGCGGGAGGCGGCGGGCGGGTGGCGGCGGCTCGGGAGGTGCGGATCCAGGGGCGGGGGAGCTCGCGGCGGCCGACAGGGGTCGAGGGGTTGCGGGCGGCGGGGAGGCGTGATAAGTCTCAAACGATATCTATAATTTCTTATGTTACATGCTAGTTTTATGACAATATCTACATGTTTTATATGCACTTTATATCATATTATGGCATTTATTGGACTAACCTATTAACAAGATGCCACAGTGCCAGTTTCTGTTTATTATGTCTGTTTATTGCAGAAAAGGCCCAAAAACCAAAGTGCTCGGAAAAATCCAGAAAAATCACAGAAATTCTATTTTGCCAGAAGACTCATAGAGCCAGAAGGGCCAGGCCAGAGGAGGCCCAGGGCCTCCTCCCCATCAGCCGGCGTGGCCAGGAGGGGGGCCGCCCCACCCTATGGTGTGGGCCCCTCGGGACTCCACCGACGCTGCCATTTCGCCTATATATTCCTCGCGACGCGAAAACCCTACATCAATCAATCATACTCCAGAAAGACTCCAGGGGCGCCGCCGCCATCGTGAAACTCCGTTTCGGGGGACAGAAGTCTCTGTTCCGGCACGCCGCCGGGACGGGGAATTGCCCCCGGAGTCATCTCCATCGACACCACCGCCATCTTCATCGCCGTTGCTGTCTCCCATGATGAGGAGGGAGTAGTTCTCCTCCGAGGCTGAGGGCTCTACCGGTAGCTATGTGGTTCATCTCTCTCTCCCATGTGATCTTTATGTGATCATGAGCTTTGTAATCTAGTTGAATATGTAGATGTTACTCTTGTCTATTATGCACTCTAGAGGTTACTTTAATATGAACTCCGGATTCACTCTCCACGGTGTGATGGTGACAGTGTGCGCATCGTGTGTGTTTCCTTTATGAAGTTGTGGAGCTTGTTTACTCCGACTTGAGGGTGCTCTTGTAGCCCTACACAATGAATGGTGTTTGTTATCCAACAAGAGAGTGTTTGAGATTAGTATTTATTTATTCAGTTATGTGATCATTGTTGAGAGTGTCCACTAGTGAAAGTATGATCCCTAGGCCTTGTTTCTAAGCATTGAAACACCGTTTCCAACAAGTTCTGTTACATGTTTGCTTGCTGCCATCTTTATTTCAGATTGCAATTACTACTTATAATCATCCATATTACTTGTATTTCACTATCTCTTCGCCGAACTAGTGCACCTATACATCTGACAAGTGTATTGGGTGTGTTGGGGACACAAGAGACTTCTTGTAACTTAATTGCAGGGTTGCTTGAGAGGGATATCTTTGACCTCTACCTTCCTGAGTTCGATAAACCTTGGGTGATTCACTTAAGGGAAACTTGCTGCTGTTCTACAAACCTCTCGCTCTTGGAGGCCCAACACTGTCTACGGGAATAGAAGCGTGCGTAGACATCAAGCTATTTTACGGCGCCGTTGCCGGGGAGGTAATGTAAAAGGTATTCACATCCTCCGACTACTAAGCTATTTCCTAGCACTGTTGCCGGTGTGTGAGTGCTCGAAGCTATTTCCTTTAGATCCTGCAATTGCATCTTTTTGTTTCTTGTTTTTATTTTTCACTAGTTAGGCTTAATGGAAAACAACAACAAAATTAGAGATCTTTATGAACTTTATATTGAATTAGGACATGATGTGTTTGAAGAGAGAATTAAAAAAACCATGGAACTTTGTTTGCAAAATAGTTGTAGCAATGTTATTAGCATGAACTCTTTGAACACCATTATTGCTAATGATATGGAAGAATTTAAGCTTGGGGAAGCTGGTTGTGATATTTTTAGTCCCCCAAGTTTTGAGGAGAAAATTTTCTTTGATGATACTTTGCCTCCCATTTATGATGATTATAATGATAGTGGTATTTTGGTGCCACCTACTATGGAGGATAAAGTTTATTATGATTATACTATGCCTCCTATATTTGATGATTATGGTGATGAGAATAATAATGATAGCTACTTTGTTGAATTTGCTCCCACTACAATTAATAAGAATGACTATGCTTATGTTGGGAGTAGTAATTATTTTATGCATGAGACTCATGATAAGAATGCTTTATGTGATAGTTATATTGTTGAGTTTGTTCATGATGCTACTGGAAATTATTATGAGATAGAAAAATATGGTTGTAGAAATTTTCATGTTACTAAAACACCTCTCTACATGCTGAAAATTTTGAAGTTACTTGTGTTTTATCTTCCTATGCTTGTCACTTTGATCTTCATGAATTTATTCGTGTACAAGACTCCTATGCATAGGAAGCGGGTTAGGCTTAAATTTGTTTCATACTTGCTTTGTGATGCTCTCTTTGCTTCAACTCTCATCCTTATGTGAGCATCATTAAAATTACTGAGCCCATCTTAATGGCTATAAAGAAAGCACTTCTTGGGAGATAACCCATGTTTTTATTTCTCTACTATTTTTTTGTGTCTTGGAAGTTTTTACTACTGTAGCAACCTCTCCTTATCTTTATTTTACTGCATTACTGTGTCAAGTAAAGTCTTTGATAGTAAGGTTGATACTAGATTTGGATTTCTGCGCAGAAACAGATTTATAGTTGTCACGAATTTGAGTAGGTCTCTCTGTAGGAAACTCAGAAAAAACTGCGAAAATTCATGAGTGGTCCTCAGATATGTATGCAACTTTCATTCAATTTGAGCTTTTTTCATCTGAGCAAGGTAAGTGCCTCGAAAAAATTCGTCTTTACGGACTGTTCTGTTTTGACAGATTCTGCCTTTTTATTTCACATTGCCTCCTTTACTGTGTTTGAGTGGATTTCTTTGCTCCATTAAATTTCAGTAACCTTGGGTAATGTCCAGAAGTGTTGGGAATGATTGTGTCCTCTCTGAACATGTGAGTTTTTGATTATGCACTAACCCTCTAATGAGATTGTTTTGAGTTTGGTGTGGAGGAAGTTTTCAAGGATCAAGAGAGGAGGATGATATGATATGATCAAGAAGAGTGAAAAGTCTAAGCTTGGGGATGCCCCCGTGGTTCATCCTTGCATATTTCAAGAAGACTCAAGCATCTAAGCTTGGGGATGCACAAGGCATCCCCTTCTTCATCAACAACTTATCAGGTCACCTCTAGTAAAACTATATTTTTATTCCGTCACATCTTATGTGCTTTACTTGGAGCGTCTGTATGCTTTTATTTTTGGTTTTGTTTGAATAAACTCGGATCCTATCATTCTTTGTGTGGGAGAAATACACGCTCCGTTGTTTCATATGAACACTGGTGTTCTTAGCTTTACTTTTAATGTTCATGGCGAAGGTTGAAAACTGCTTCGTTCATTGCTATTTGGTTGGAAACAGAAAATGCTGCATGTGGTAATTGGTATATTGTCTTGAATGATTTGATACTTGGCAATTGTTTTGATCTCTCAAATAGATCATGTTTAAGCTCTTGCATCATGTAGATTGAACCTATTAGTGGAGAATTACAGTAGAGCTTGTGAAATTTGGTTTGCATGATTGGTCTCTCTAAAGTCTAGATATTTTCTGGTAAAAGTGTTTGAACAACAAGGAGACGAGTGTAGAGTCTTATAATGTTTGCAATATGTTCTTATGTAAGTGTTGTTGTACCGGTTCATACTTGAGTTTGCTTCAAACAACCTTGCTAGCCAAAGCCTTGTACTGAGAGGGAATGCTTCTCGTGCATCCAAAACCTTGAGCCAAAACCTACGCCATTTGTGTCCACCATAACTACCTACTATGTGGTATTTTTCTGCCATTCCAAAGTAAATTGCTTGCGTGCTACCTTTAAAATTTCATTCTTTGTCTTTGCAATACATAGCTCATGGGAAAATAGCTTAAAAACTATTGTGGTATTGAATATGTTGCTTATGTATCTTATTTCTTATAAGTTGCTTGTTGAGCGGTAACCATGTTTACGGGAACGCCATCAAGCTGTTACACCTTTGTTGAATATCATGTGAGTTGCTATGCATGTTCGTCTTGTACGAAGTAAGGGTGATTTATCATGATTAAATGGTTTGAGTATGCATATTGTTAGAGAAGAACATTGGGCCGTCAACCAAAGCCATGTATCATGGTGGAAGTTTCAGTTTGGACATTAATCCTCAATCTCTTATGAGAATATTATCTGTTGTTGAATGCTTATGCATTAAAGAGGAGTCCATTATCTGTTTTCTATGTTTTCCCGGTACGGATGTCCTCAAGTTGAGATCTATCAAAAACGAGAAATCAAATGCGATCTATCTCCTTGGACTTTTGTACAGGTGACATAGAGGTACCCCTTTGTGACACTTGGTTGAAACATATGTAATGCAATGATAAACCATGGAAATCCGAGCTAATTAGGACAAGGTGCGAGCACTATTGGTATTCGATGCATGAGGCTTGCAAGTTATAGGATGTTTTATGCATAACACATATGAATTATTACTATCGTTGACAAAATTGTTTCCATGTTTCCAAAATAAAAAGCTCTAGCACATAAGTAATCCCTACTTCCCTCTGCGAAGGGTCTTTCTTTTACTTTATGTTGAGTCAGTTTACCTACTTCTTTCTATCCTAGAAGCAAACACTTGAGTCAACTGTGTGCATTGATTCTTACATACTTGCTTATTTGCATTCATCATATTACTTTGTGTTGACAATTATCCATGAGATATACATGTTGAAGTTGAAAGCAACTGCTGAAACTTATATCTTCCTTTGTGTTGCTTCAAAACCTTCTATTAAGAATCTATTGCTTTATGAGTTAACTCCTATGCAAGACTTATTGATGCTTGTCTTGAAAGTACTATTCATGAAAAGTCTTTGCTATATGATTCAGTTGTTTAGACATTATCTTTACCATTGCTTTAAATCACTTCATTCATTTCATATGCTTTACAATGGTATTGATCAAGATCATGTTGGTAGCATGTCACTTCAAAAATTATCCTTGTTATCGTTTACGACCTACTCGAGGGCGAGTAGGAACTAAGCTTGGGGATGCTTGATACGTCTCAAACGTATCTATAATTTCTTATGTTCCATGCTAGTTTTATGACAATATCTACATATTTTATATGCACTTTGTATCATATTATGGCATTTATTGGACTAACATATTAACAAGATGCCGCAGTGCCAATTTATGTTTATTATGTCTGTTTATTGCAGAAAAGGCCCAAAAACCAAAGTGCTCGGAAAAATCCAGAAAAATCACAGAAATTCTATTTCGCCAGAAGACTCACAGAGCCAGAAGGGCCCGGCCAGAGGAGGCCCAGGGCCTCCTCCCCATCAGCCGGCGCGGCCGGGGAGGGCCGCCCCACCCTATGGTCTGGGCCCCTCGGGACTCCACCGACGCTGCCCTTTCGCCTATATATTCCTCGCGACGCGAAAACCCTACATCAATCAATCATACTCCAGAAAGACTCCAGGGGCACCGCCGCCATCGCGAAACTCCGTTTCGGGGGACAGAAGTCTCTGTTCCGGCACGCCGTCGGGACGGGGAATTGCCCCCGGAGTCATCTCCATCGACACCACCGCCATCTTCATCGCCTTTGCTGTCTCCCATGATGAGGAGAGAGTAGTTCTCCCCCGAGGCTGAGGGCTCTACCGGTAGCTATGTGGTTCATCTCTCTCTCCCATGCGATCTTTATGTGATCGTGAGCTTTGTAATCTAGTTGAATATGTAGATGTTACTCTTGTCTATTATGCACTCTAGAGGTTACTTTAATATGAACTCCGGATTCACTCTCCACGGTGTGATGGTGACAGTGTGCGCATCGTGTGTGTTTCCTTTATGAAGTTGTGGAGCTTGTTTACTCTGGCTTGAGGGTGCTCTTGTAGCCCTACACAATGAATGGTGTTTGTTATCCAACAAGAGAGTGTTTGAGATTAGCATTTATTTATTCAGTTATGTGATCATTGTTGAGAGTGTCCACTAGTGAAAGTATGATCCCTATGCCTTGTTTCTAAGCATTGAAACACCGTTTCCAACAAGTTCTGTTACATGTTTGCTTGCTGCCATCTTTATTTCAGATTACAATTACTAGTTATAATAATCCATATTACTTGTATTTCACTATCTCTTCGCCGAACTAGTGCAGCTATACATCTGATAAGTGTATTGGGTGTGTTGGGGACACAAGAGACTTCTTGTATCTTAATTGCAGGGTTGCTTGAGAGGGATATCTTTGACCTCTACCTCCCTGAGTTCGATAAACCTTTGGTGATTCACTTAAGGGAAACTTGCTGCTGTTCTACAAACCTCTGCTCTTGGAGGCCCAACACTGTCTACAGGAATAGAAGCGTGCGTAGACATCAAGGCGCGGATCCGGGGGCGGGGGAGCTCGCGGCGGCCGGCAGGGGTCGAGGGGAGGCAGGCGGCGGCCGGAATCGCGGCGGGCGGGGCCAGCGGCGCGGAGGCGGGAGGTTGGGGATGGGAAATTTCCCTCCCGTGACGAGGAAGACGAGTGCGGGTTGGGAGCAGTTTGGCCTCCCCAACCCTCGCTTGTACAGATTGAAATTATGTTTGAGGGTTGGATCCCTAAATTTTTTTTGCGGATTTGAGGATTTAGGAGTTCTAGTATACGCGTTTTTTCTCTCGCAAAATGTAAAAAACAGTTATTTTTTAGAATTTGAGGATTTAGGGGTACTAAGAGCATCTCCAGTCGCGTCCCCCAAACCGTCCCCCAAACCGCGCCGGATCGAGCGTTTGGGGGACGTGTTTCGTTCGTGCCGCGTTTGGGGGACGTCGCTCCCCAGCCGCGTCCCCCAAACGCCGCCCCCAAACATTTAAAATATTTTTTCTGGCATTTTTATTTCAATTTCCACAAACTAATACATAATTTGGAACGTGGTTTACACGAAAACACAGTTTGGAACATGGTTTTCCACAAACGAAGGAGTCCGGCAGCCTCTGGATGCCGCGCGGGTCGCCCTTGAGGACGTGGACGAACTCGAACAGGACGTCCGGCTCCACGTCCATCTCCGACGATGATGAAGGCGGCGGCGTGGAAGGCGACGGCGAGCGTTCGGCTATGCCGCGGCCACGACCACGACCACGACCACGGCCGCGGCCGCGAGGTCCGCCTCTACCAGACATAGCGTCGAGTCTTGTTGAGAGATGGTGGCGGCTAGGGTTTGGGAGAGAGGCGCTAGGGTTTGTGTGTGAGAGGGACGATGAGAGGCGCCCCTTTTATAGGCCGGAGGAAGGCGGAGGAGCGGTGGCGCTCATTAACGCCGGCACGCGAGCTAGGCGCGACGGGACGCGTCGCTGCGCCCTCTGCGGAGCTCGCACCGTCGCTGCGCGCCAATAACTTCCGTCGCGAGGTAGGCGACGGTTAGGTTTAAATTAATTGTGCGGCCGACGGGTCGGCCCCGCCACTCCCCGCCTCGCTTTCGTTGTGTCCGGCGTCCCCGGTGCGTCCCCCGTGGGACGGGGACGGGCTGGGGCGCCGGACACCGAATGGGGGCGCGCCGGACAAAAAAGGGATTTGGGGGACGCGACTGGAACGCTTTTTTTGTCCGGCGCGCCCCAAATCCCTTTGGGGGACGGTTTGGGGGACGCGACTGGAGATGCTCTAAGCTCCTAGTGATCCTCTAAAAAGATTTTTCGGTTAGCATATTCTCACAACCCATGAATCCAGTTTTGCTGTGCTGTTGTGCACCACCGCCGAGGTAGCGCTCAGGTCACGGCTGTGCTGGGCGAGAGCCACAGCGGCAGCGTCTTGTACGGGAGCGCGCACAAGCGTCACAGCGCCGTCTACGACTGCACGTAAACCGCCCAGGACTCTGAAACTTCGCCGCCCCTCCTCAATGCTCCTCCTCTAGCCGGTTCTTCCTCTCTGATCTCCCCACAAAGGCCGAATCCGTCCCTCCCCATCCCCCACGCGCTCCCTGCCTCGAGGGGACGGCGGCGGGGCACAATCGGAGCGAACCAGTCCCTACCGGTGGTACCTGACGGGCGTGGATCGATTTCTGCCTTTCGTCGGTAAGCAGCCCTATCTCGATTGGATGATTTTGCCTGGGGACGTTTTTTATTTGATGTGGCAGCGGGGTTAGCAGTCAAGATCCAGATAATCCAACCTTCCATCCTCCCCGTCCGGCCAGTCTGCCGATTTGCGGGCACCCTGCGGCTCTGATCCATCCTCCGATTAGTTTCTTCCTCGCTCGGTGCTCAAGATCGATCCTACAGTGCGATGCACGAGCTTTGAGCCCAATCTCTGTCGACTTCAGAGACTCTGCATCCTGTGCAAAGTGGAAAGTTTCGATCCAAAGGGCCCCAGCTAATGCTTCAGCTTCAAGTAGCTTGCTCCGCTTCACTTCCTTCCGAGTTGGAAAGCTGTTGCAGGTTGTAGGCGTTGACTGTTTATCTCGGGTGCGCCATAGCATGGGATTGCGGTACATAAAAGCTTCGCAAGGCTTGTTTTATGACGATTTGACGTGTTATTTTAATCCAAGCATCCATAAAGTGCTAATTAATATGCATGCACCACCACACTAGTTTTATACCATCATTTTACATGTGTTAAATTGAGAGTTGAGACCATCCCCATAGTTTGCCCCTCAACTTCTCTCACGGTCAATATTCTGTCCTGCTACTGTGGGTCACAAAGCTTGACGTTGACATGGCACTTCGTTTTCAATCCATAATATGAAATTGATATATTGTTCAACTTCAAGGAGTCGCAACCAAATCCCTTGTTAGCTGCGCTGATTTGCCGAGGCTCTGATTTTGTCAGGGGACTCAAAACCTTGCCATGTTTGTGCATTATCATAGATAATTTATTATTCATGTTCTTTGTTATGTATTTGTTGCTGAGCTCAAAACCTCTTACCTTGTAGAGTTCCTTTTGGACTTTGGGGGTCATTTTGTTTTCTTCTCTGTAATTTGTTTGTTTAGCTCCCTGTTAGGTGGGGTTTGTTTGAGTCCTTCACCTGAACTTATGTAGTAGTCATTAAAAAAACTCCATTATGATAAACAAAATCTGTCAGTTCTGACTATGCATGTTGGTTAGCCCAGTTGGATATTCGAAATTGAACTAGGCACAGTCCTTTTCACAGTTCAGTTAAAGAAATGATAAAACCACATTTGGTTGTCAGATAGCAAAATTCTATAAAATCTCACTGTGATCATTCTCACTGTTGTTACAACCTAGTAAACATACCGATCCTCCGTGACCAAAATAGTAATTTGATCTATTTGTGGTTGGAATACTGACAATGTCACAATTCCAAGCTGTTTATTTGATATCTTTCGGAGCCTGCTAATTTTTGTACGAAATGTTGGCTTTGCATCACTCAAAGATTCCGAGAGCGAAATGCCACCAAACTTACGTGGTTCACCTTAATGCCATGGAAATACCACTTTGTTATTCTTTTTAGCACCACCTCGTGGTTGTTTTACTTCTGATGCTTGCGGTGTTTTATCAGGCAACATCATGTTCAATGAGTTTATCCTCTTCGCGTGCAATTAAACCATGCCTGGTTCATTGTTGTGGGGCGACCTTGACCAGCTCCAGTTCTAATGGAGCAATTTTTGAACGTTACTTATGTGACAATCCAAGTATAGTGGTATTTTGCAAAACTGCACTGTTTTTTACGCAAACTGGGCATCTTTGAGTAAGCACAAAGCGGTTCTTTCTTAAATTGTGCATCTTTTTAAAGGAAACTTGGCATCTTTGAGTGAGCTCAAAGCCTTTCTTTCTCTATTAGTAGTACATGTAGACAAGTTATCGAATTGATACGAAAATTTAGGTTTATACTACACATTACTTGTGTACATGTGTTGCATCTGCTAACAATAAACAACCTAAGGTTTACCTTTTATTGATAATTGGCTTTCCAACTGCAGAAATTGAGGATCACAGCATAAGACAAGCAAATTGAGCCTGTCCTTCCTATGTGAGATTGTTTTGATTTCAAGTATGGCTTTCGTGCAATGCAAAAACTGACTGGGAAAAAGCCTAACTTGTGTTGACGGAATGGTAAAAATGCTAGTGTTATGTAAAACCATTCAAGTTCAGTGGTATTTTTCTTAACTGTGCATCTTTAATAGGTGCAAAGCCATATTTTCCTTTCTAGTATTAATTTCAACAATCTACCAAGTCTTAAGACATCCAAATCGTGGTAATTTTGTACATATTTTGCATGGTATAACAATTAACAAGGGACAACCTAAGGCTTGCGTTTTAATCAATAATTGGCTTTCTAACTGCAGAAATTGAGGAGCACAGCAGTAACACGAGCAAATTCAGCCTCTGTTCCTATGGAGGATCGTGTCGATTTCAAGTATGATGGTGTCAGTGACGGAGAACAGCGTAAGGGAGGGCATGGCATCCCAAAGGTTTCCATGGTCCCCCTCGTCTTCCTCATATTCTATGAAGTCTCAGGGGGTCCCTTTGGGATTGAAGATAGTGTCAAGGCTGCTGGACCGCTCCTAGCAATTTTGGGTTTTCTTCTGTTTGCGTTCATATGGAGTGTTCCAGAAGCCCTAATCACTGCTGAGATGGGCACTATGTTCCCTGAGAATGGTGGCTATGTTGTCTGGGTCTCTTCAGCTCTTGGACCCTTTTGGGCTTTTCAGCAAGGCTGGGCGAAGTGGCTTAGTGGGGTCATAGATAATGCTCTCTATCCGGTCCTTTTTCTTGACTATGTCAAGTCCAGTGTTCCAGCTCTCGGTGGCGGGCTTCCAAGGACTTTTGCGGTGCTTATCCTCACAGTTGCCCTTACCTACATGAACTACAGAGGATTAACAATAGTTGGCTGGGTGGCAGTCTTTCTTGGGGTGTTCTCTCTGCTCCCTTTCTTTGTAATGGGATTGATAGCTATTCCACAGATTGAACCTTCAAGATGGTTTGAAATGGACCTGGACAATGTGAATTGGGGATTGTATCTGAACACTCTGTTCTGGAACCTCAACTATTGGGATTCAATCAGTACATTGGCTGGAGAGGTTGAGAATCCAAAGAGAACCCTCCCGAGGGCACTTTCTTATGCTCTAGTTTTAGTAGTTGTGGGATACCTCTACCCTCTGATCACTTGTACAGCAGCCCTTCCAGTGGTTCGAGAGTCCTGGACGGACGGATATTTTTCAGATGTTGCAAAAATTCTTGGTGGTTTCTGGTTGCATTCGTGGATTCAAGCTGCTGCTGCCTTGTCAAACATGGGCAACTTTGTTACTGAAATGAGCAGTGATTCTTACCAGCTTCTGGGGATGGCTGAGCGTGGCATGCTCCCTGAGTTCTTTGCCAAGAGATCACGCCACGGGACCCCGCTGATCGGCATCCTGTTCTCTGCATTAGGTGTGGTCCTGCTGTCCTGGATGAGCTTCCAGGAGATTATTGCCGCAGAAAACTACCTATACTGCTTCGGGATGATATTGGAGTTCATTGCCTTCATCAAGCTGAGGATAACCCACCCAAGCACCTCCCGACCTTTCCGTATCCCGCTGGGCACGGTGGGCACTGTCGTGATGATCATCCCCCCGACCATTCTGATCGTCGTTGTGATGGCCCTGGCGTCCTTCAAGGTGATGGCCGTGAGCATCCTGGCGGTGCTCGTGGGGTTTGCGCTGCAGCCGGGCCTCGTGTATGTGGAGAAGAAGCGGTGGCTGAGGTTCTCCGTCAGGGAGGACCTACCCACTCTGCCGGACTCCTCGCCTGTTGCCACCGAAGAGGAGACCACCTCCCTTGTGGTCTGAGGTATGCAAAGTGTAATCTACAACAGGAACATGCTGATGGAAGGCACTGGATTTTGAAGTTGCTTCTGTTTTCTCCAATCACCATGACTTTTCTGAAATCCAGTGATTTTGAGCCTGCCTCGTATAATGTCACCATATATGCTGTTGTATACCGCCATGTTGTCATCAGAAAGAAATAGAGCATGGTTGACCGAAATTACAAATACTAAGGCTCTGATAGTCTAATCTCACGTCTGATTTTAGTTTAGGGGAATCTCACCTCTGATACGAAGATAACGTTAGATGCCGGATTAACTGAGAATGATGTGGGTTTGGGTTGCTTAGTGGAAAAGAGGTGGTTGGTAGCCAGATTAATTGCTGGGATATCGAGCAAATGACAAAGCCAATGCTAAGCCATTTGAGCTGTGTGAGTGTGCTCTCCATGTTCCAGTTTGACCTTTCTTTTTCATTTTTATTATGACATTATTTTCCAGCTTGACTGGAAAACACACAGCATGCAACCTACCAATACTCTCCTCCCACCTTACACTCTTTCAAGTTTCATCCAAGTCAAGCGATATTAACACTTATTATTGGAAAATTTTCATCCAAGACAGACAGCACATTATCGAGAGACAAAGACAATGCCAAGCATTTGAGCTGTGTGGGATTGTGCTCACCATGATCCAGTTTGAGACATTATGTACAAGCTCACTTAAACATACAACATGAAACCTAAACCTAACCATTGTACGAATCACATGTCGTGCATGTATGTTCGGAAGGTCAGTTTAGACCTATAAGTAAACCTGTAACACACAGTTTTCGTCTCGCATCTTCGATGCACTCTTCAGTCGTAGTCTTTCAAAGCAACTAGGAACAATGTCTAGTGAAAAGCTTGTCGCCTCTACCATTGGTCACTGATGCTGCCCCGACGATCATTAGTACTAATTGTCTCATTGTCTTTTCTTTCACAACTGTTTTATAAGGTATACAACGTTGTGTCACCATAAGTGAGTCGGACACCAACCTTAACATATAGAACTACATCTATCTTCTATACACTAAGCATATTTATCAAGATTTGGAAATTTTACTGATCTGCACGCTGCAGCATAATCAAAGATACTCCCCCTATTCTATTCTATAGCGCCTATAGTTTTTTGACACGGAAAGTAGCGTAAGAGTATAAGTTTTGGATACTTACATATAGAACTACATCTATCTTCTAGTACCTCCGTCCAGGTTTATAGGTTTTACGCATAACTCTAGATCATTAATTTAGTCAATTTACATCGCATATATACAATAATCATTAGAAATTTCAGATGTTATGGATGTATCAAGACACATTTCAATTCTAGATACATCCATATTGGAGTCAATTAATATGAACCGGAAGTACTTTATAATGGCATAATTTTTATAGTGTAGAACTTATATTATATTGGTCAAATTGACAATCTTGGAATAACGTATGCCCAAAACCGGGACGGAGGGAGTACGCTAAGCATATTTATCAAGCAAGCATATTTATCAAGCTTTGGAAATTTTACTGACCTGCACGCTGCAGCATAAACAAAGACTAGCAATGGAATAATAGTAATCTCAACAAAAGTCTATTAACAGTTCTCTATGAGAACCGCCAAGACTGGAAACATTGGATGACACCATTATAACTGCTAAACAAGGCCTGATAAGCAAACAAAGATTTCTGGCATACATATGGATGTAACTTGTCTCGGCAAAACTTAGTTTTAAACGAAATTAACATAGCACCATTACATAGAATATTTTGTCCATTAAAAGTGTCGCATAGCCCTTGCTTATCATAAGGATAGAAACCTATCTAGGACCGAGAACAGTGACAGCCATGTCCAAGACCCCAAAAAGATGCAACATTTCATGATTGGGTGTTTAGACCTCAACCAGGGTGGGGGGGCGAAGCTCATCCTCCTCCTTCGGGGGGTGGATGGTGACAAGGTCAGGCAGAGGGGTGGTCGGGCCAAGCTTGCCCTTGGGATCCCAGTCAAGCATGATCTTCACCTTGATACCAAGAACACCCTGCAGAAAGCAAACCAACAAGTTCAGTCCTAAGTACACTTGCACAAGGTGTAAAAGAAGAAGATAAAGTGTAATAAGCAGCACACAGCAAACGAACCTGTCTGAGAAGCACGTGTCTCACAGCAGCATCGATGTACTCATTGACTGGCTGAC
Organism: Lolium rigidum; assembly: GCF_022539505.1. NCBI lineage: Eukaryota > Viridiplantae > Streptophyta > Magnoliopsida > Poales > Poaceae > Lolium > Lolium rigidum. Next base: position 199,429,005 of record NC_061508.1, read on the forward strand.
CAGATGAGATCATGTAGCCATCCTTGAACTTCATGCTCTTGGCCCTCTGAGCCCTGAGCTTGCCGCTCACAATGACCTAATTAACCATGAACAGATCAGTCATCAACTAAACCACCTGAGATGCACAAATGCTTGTCAAGACATGTGTAAAGGAAATTACCTCACAACCCTTGGCACCACTCTCCATAACAAAGCGGAGAACACCATAGCAAGCCCTGCCATTAAATCAACAATGTTAGAGTATGGGCAGAGAGAAAACAAAGATTCTAATAAACATGATTTGATAAAAGATCTAACAGGGGCCATAAAGGTAAAAATAAAAACTGTCTATGAATCAAACACAAATTTGAGATATAATTAGTAGACAAACGCTATAAAGACTGTTCATCTGTGGATCTATCTCAACGGTTGTCTGGCCGCCGCTGCTTCAGAAGCAGCATTTCATCTACGCACCATGTTCACAATCCCACAATCATGAGCAGAAAGCAGAACTAAACAGATAACAGATGCACTAATGCACACCAAAAGTTAAATCAAACATGCTGAATCAATTGAACACAATAAATGTGAGATAGATTTAGTAGACAAACAGCAGATTGGCCATTCATCTGTGGATCTATCTCTACGGTTGTCTGGCCGCTGCTGCTCAAAGGAGTAGCTTTTCCTTTCTGCACCAGTGTCATATCCTACTAGCACGAGCAGAAAGTAGGACAATAGAACACACAGGTGCAACACAGAAACACAACATCGAGGTATTTGTGCTACTAAGTACTATCCAAGAAGATACTAGCATAAACAAGAATTAGAAATTAGGGCCAGCTAGTAGTAGAGGAGAAATGTGAGATAGAATTAGTAGGCAAACAGCATAGGGGCCATTCATCTGTGGATCTATCTCTACGGTTGTCTGGCCGCTGCTGCTACAAGGAGCAGCATATACTTTTTGCACCAATGTAAATGTCCCACAAACACAGACTGAAAGCAGGGTATAACATACAGAGGTGCAGCACTCAACGCAACCTTACACACATCATTGAAAACGACATTAAACTGCAAGCTTCCTAGAATATAAGGATTAACTGAACAAGTATGTTTGTTTAGATCTCATAGTCATGACAAACATCAAAGCATATGATTACAGTAGTCATCAGGTATGGCAATCTACGAGCAAATCTAGCAATCGAATCCATAAAACAGAAAAGCGAGGAATGGACCGCGATTATACCTGCGGACGGCGAGACCGCCGAGGAGCTTGTAGCGGAGAGACTCTGCCTGGGCGATGGCGCAGAGGCCGCGGTTGACGACCTTCTCGGCGTAGAGCTCGACGCCGTTCTCGGGGAAGTTGAACCTCTTCTGGACGACGGAGGTGAGCTCCCTGATCCTGCGGCCCTTCTCGCCGAGCACGTTCTGGGTCCTGGTGGCCCGGATGATGATCTCCGTGCGCATCGGGGTGACGCGCACCTCCACGCCGGAGTAGCCGTCCTCGGCCAGCTCCCGGGTCAGCATCTCGTTCAGCTCGGCGTAGAACACGCCATCGCTCACAAACTACACACGAAGGAAAGGGGAAGCGTCAGATCGGTCGATGCGCCGACAAATCGTGGGGGAGGCGGTGGTATGGATGGTTCCTTACCTTCTTCTTCTTGCTGATCTGGGTCGCCATGGTTGCGGTGGTGGAGGAAGAGCTCGCTGCGGCGGCGGCGAGCTGGGGTGCTCGACAGCTAGGGTTTTGCTGCGAGAGGAGGAAACGGGGAACGGCGGCGCGAGAGGGGGATGGCAAGGGAGAGGACCAATTTTATAGCTGCTGGTGCGGAAAGGGTAGGGTTTGGGATGGCTGCGGGTCGCGGAGATGTGAGATGGGCTGCTTCAGGCCCACTTGTAAGTGCAAAGTTAATGGGTTTGGGCTAGGATGGATATTTGTGGCTCGGTGTACGAGTAGGCTTTGGCATAGTAGGCCTCACGTTCTGTCCATTGATGATGATGATTCCTCTAAAAAAACATATACGAAGATTCCAAATGTTATGCTTTAAAAAAAGGTGATTCCAAATGTCCTTTCTTGAGGGAATGAAACATATATTGATCTTACATCACCTTTACATAGTCCGATTACACAGACCTAAAATATGGACTCGAGCGGTGGCTTCCAAACATCATTCGACTTGCTCGTTTTTGCTAGCTAAGATAGCTCATCAACCGGTCTATTACAATTCCTCCCAACTTTGATAACAACCAGTTCAGGAAAAACTCTCTTAGATTTCTAATATCTTTGTACACACATGCAAATGTATAGAGGCGTTGGGCACCAGGTTGTTCATTGAAGAGACAACTGCTGCATTGTCCGACTCGGGTTCTCCATCTTCAGACCGTTTAGTTTTGCAAGATTGAGTCCAACCCATACTGCGTTCGCTTTCGCCTCCTCTGCATCTCTGTAGGTTTGGAGTTGGATACTGGCAGCAAGCACCAACATACCTAGGTGGTCACGAACAAGAATACCCGTCGTCGCCTCACCAGTCGCTTTATTGAAGCTAGCATCGACATTCATCTTCAGGTTATCAGGGCTTGGAGGAAGCCAGCCGAAACTACTAGGTGACTCTTTCATGCCATAAACCTGATACGAGCAACCAAGTTCAGAAATTGACATGGAAACAGGTGAGAGCAAACCTGAGACTCAGGGGTCTGGATCGTGTCGTTGAGGAAGTTGTCATATCCAAGCAGAAAAGCCACAGATCTAGCAATTGTTTCTTCTCCCTTTTCATGAATAATGTCATTTCGAAGGTGCCAAGAGCGCCAAAGTAGCATTAAGGTTTGACTTGTCTTTGTCGTTCTCAGGTTGGCAAGGAGGTTTTGCAACCAATCCTAGCCAGTGAAGTAAAAATTAGAGAGAAGGAGATGCATAGCTTATGCTTTATACCGTGCGTACAAAATGCACGCATGGTTGAATACATGGCATTGTGAAATAGCCTTGTTCTAACTAGGTAGTAACCGGGTGGATGCAAAGTCACTGCGTCGGAGTGGTGCAGATGATGAATGACCATTCTACCGACTACACATGGCATTGTGAAATAGCCTTGTTCTAACTAGGTAGTAACCGGGTGGATGCAAAGTCACTGCGTCGGAGTGGTGCAGATGATGAATGACCATTCTACCGACTACGGAAATCTTTGCAAAGTGCTCCCAAGTGACAATGTGTATTGTACAAACGACCATCAAGCACTGCGATTGAGAGGTGAACAAAGTGGCACATTGCCTCACCAAGTTCTATTTTCAAAATCAAAGTGATCCAATATGGGATCGTAACCCTCCTGTGACGCCCCCAAACCCGGTACCATGAGGATCCCAGCGAATCCGCCGAAATCCGCACGATATCGATTCTGAGACGCCCTCCGACACGACATGCGCGACGGATCACACACGTGATGCCGGAGGAATTAACACGGACGGTAACATTACAACAGGATTACAATAGAGCCCACAAGAAAATAGATATATTACAACGACGACTCCAACGAGTCAAGATACAAATATACAACATAAGACCCAAATCATGCATAAGATCAAATATGTCCGAGTACGTACAAGATACAAATTGGACCAAGAGTCCTGAAGATAACCAAGTGGCGTCCATAACCCTGCCCAGACCAAGCCGGAAGGGGTAACCTCGCTAGCGTCGTTCTTCATCGTACCGATTTTCATACATGCCCGGTTATGTCTCAAAGCAGCAATAAGTACGGGTTCGTACTTAACAAGACTTCAAGATGTAACGCATTCGTCAACCAGTCGTCCTTTGTATTGAGGCACGCAGGGGACTTAGAGGACGCAAGAAGACGTCATAGGCAATATGGTGGGGTTAAGCGGCAGCGCGCAAGCACTAAAAAAACATATAGAGACACGCTACAACATTCGTCTGCCAGAGAAGGGGAGAGAGCGCATAAAATAACAGTTATATACTCTGCAAACATAACACAGCCGATGTGTTCTGATACGTCTCAAACGTATCTATAATTTCTTATGTTCCATGCTAGTTTTATAACAATACTCACATGTTTTATATGCACTTCATATCATATTATGATATTTATTGGACTAACCTATTAACAAGATGCCACAGTGCCAGTTTATGTTTATTATGTCTGTTTATTGCAGAAAAGGCCCAAAAACCAAAGTGCTCGGAAAAATCCAGAAAAATCACAGAAATTCTATTTCGCCGGAAGACTCACGGAGCTAGAAGGGCAAGCCAGGGGGAGGCCCAGGGCCTCCACATCATAGGCCGGCGCGGCCAGAGGGGTGGCCGCCCCACCCTATGGGGTGGGCCCCTCGGGACTCTTCCGACTCCGCCTCTTCGCCTGTATAATCTCTCGTGACCTAAAAACCCGACACCAATTGACGAAACTCCAGAAAGACTCCAGGGACGCCGCCGCCATCGCGAAACTCCGTTTCGGGGGACAGAAGTCTCTGTTCTGGCACGCCGCCGAGACGGGGAATTGCCCCCGGAGTCATCTCCATCGACACCACCGCCATCTTCATCGCCATCGCTGTCTTCCATAATATGCAGAAATGAATAAATTAGATAAGTGAAGTTTAAGACGCTAACAAAGTGACATGAACCTTCTAGCACTGTGAGAGACGAGGCAATCCCTATTCATGAATTAAACACAGGATGAAAACCTACACAGAGCTAACCTTCCTGCTAACAAATAAGTTTGCTTTATTTTGCATAAATGAGAGACTTCCATGATTTAAAATTATCTACTATCAATAGATTATTTTAAGGGATTGATCACCATTAGAAATCACTTTGTATCAACTTTGATGCTCTATTCCTCTTTATACAACTGCAAATTTACAAGATCTTAAAGTACAACCTTTTGAAGGTCTAGTGTGGCAAATATGAAGTGGGTAACTATTCCTTTTCATGGTACCAGATACATTTATTTGACCTACTATGCAAACAATTTACGAGTGCACAATTAAAATTAAGAATATGCAAAGATGCATCACTTAGATAAAGTGAAGTTTAAGAGGGTAACAAAGTAACAAGTACCTTATAGCGCTGTCACTGCCAACGACTCAAACTTAAAGCCGAAAAGATGTTGGTCGAGGAAACTGATGGATCACCTTGATAGTTCAATTATATGTGTACTTATTTCAAAAAAATGTAGTAAACACATCTGCATTTGTTTAGTACCTACTACCATGAAAATCGGTTGAAATGTCTATTAATCTTGGTATAGTGGACTATACTACTCTTAATCATCTTTAAAACAGATCACATTTTACATACATATAAAATTAGAGCATATACTATTAAGCTACAGAAATAGTAGAACATTAATAGCCTAACGTTATATAATATCGGATGTCAGAGTTTAGAATTAAATAACTGAAGAAATAATTGGGGTGCCTTTTCCTCAATTTCATATATGCACATCAATATATGAACTTGAGATTATTCCGGACATATATATAATTCAATAATCAACGGAGTTCTATCCTAGCAAAATCATTTCCAAGAAAAATGGGTATTGAAGTCCCAAGAAATGATATAAAATGTAAACACTTTTCAATTAATATCGATGAATTAAACAGACACGCAAAGAGAGAAGAGTATGCATACCAAAAAGACACATTACTGCTACAGCCACAAAGAGAGTTAAATGCACATGAGTTCGATGCCAACTGCCACAAAGAGAGCAGAGCTAAATGCAGAGGAGTTCAATGCCAACTTAGCCACCATACCATTGTGGGCCAACCTAGCCAGCCATGTTGCCGATGCAGCCTCCACCCTTTACCTCAATGAGCTCTTTAGCCGTCATGCAATCAAATCGCCATGATCACTCTAAAACAGCTGAATAAAGACTGAGAGGTTGTGAAAAAATGAAGGTATCAAGGTGTAGTGCATCTAACAAATGGAGAGAAAACGTGCTTCATATGTCAGCAAACAATACCATGGTGGCGGCGACGGCTGCTGCTGCTTCTCTCTTGCTCCACGTTACAAGGTACAACCCCATGATCACACGTGCTAACCCACCAAGCTGCAAGATCAAGTCATCATCAAATCAACACTGTCCGAGTTTATTTTTACCTGCTACAAATTACAAACAACACTCTCACAAAATAATAACAATGTGAATACTTCATTGGTTCAAAGAGATGTATTAATGGTTGACCGACCTTCCGAGATAGCTCGAGGGTCCATGGAGGACAAAGAGATCGGTGCCAGTGAAAAACCTATCCCTCGTCTCCATGCATTATGTGAAACAGGAACCCGGTGCAAAATTGCAGGAAACAAGTCTACCGAATCTCTCATCCTAATTCCCCGAAGGAATAAAATAAAATAGCCTTTCCAAATCCCATCCCATCGACTGAGGAAGCATGGGTCTCACGTACGTAATAGAAGATGCCAACGATCTCCATGGCACTGCTGAGCGCCACATCCTGAAGCTGGTCGGCTACATCGACGGCACCAACGCCTGCCCACTGCACCCAAGCTGATCATCGACATGAGGGTTGTTGTCAAGTACACCAGGGCCAGTCTTGGGATTTCGTCTGCTGGGGGTGAAACTAAAATATGAGTCCCCTTCATATAATCACTACAGTACTTATCAATGAAGGCATATATTAAACCCAAGTGCATGCAGAATCAATATTCATATGAACAAATATATATATTCGTTCATTTATCGTAAATAAATACACAGTAGAAATTTGGCTCATGAAAGAGAAGGGCACAGATGCCATTGAATCACCAAAGGCAAAATAAAATTACCTTTGCCTAGGTTGAATCCGTAGTGTAGCATTGGACATATGTCGTTTGTAGTAGCAATGACAGCACAAACGTAACATTTGTCACAAAACCAGTAATCAAGGCATACACCTGAAAACTGAAAACACGACAAACTCAAAGCAGAAAGGAGACCTAATTTTTGCCAGTTGCCACACATCATATGGAGCTTGGCGATCACCCTAGAAGGTCCGGTTAGGTATCATCCTCATCCACTGAATAGCAGCTGTAGGAAACAACTTTCGTTCTGTACAACCAAGTACATGCCCATGAGATAAATCTGGGAAGAACAATACCTTTGTCGTCAGTGTACAAGATTGTCGCAGCCGAGGCCCGGGTTCTATTTTCAGTTGACCCCAACTTGGCTACCTGCGTGCGAGCGTTGCGCGGCCGCTGCAGGAGCAGCCATGCCATGAACGCAAGGATTCCTGCATCCATGCCATGAACCCGAGGACGTTTACCAGGACTGACACACGACCCAACACCCATCGCACCGCGCTGGCGTGCCCATGGTCGTCGCTGCCGCCGCGCCGGACATGGCCGTACGGGTGCCAGGTGGTGAGGGATGTGCCCTTGTTAGGGGAAAGGGGAGAGGTCAGGCAGAGCGGCGGCGGCACCAGGTCGGGTGAGAGACACAATGGAGGAGAGACGTGCGAGGGAGCTGAATTAGCGGCCATCCATGATTACTGGAGGCACACACCGCACAGGATACAGACGGTGTTGATTGTGCAGCGGCATTTTTTAGATGATTTGATGGTCTAGATTTTCCTAATGTTTGACACCAAACATGTTTGGTAACATCTTTTGGTTTAAAGAGCGTGGCTGATTGCTTTCCCACAATGCGACCCTGTTGTATGACAAATCCCGGGACTGATTGTGATTGATTGCTTCCGTCTGATTGTGCCTGTGATTACTCCCGTGACTATGGCAAGCGGAAGACGTTTTACTGCTCTGTTGTTTTTTTTTTTGGTAAGTATATGACGGATGGCTGGATGACAAGTGGGAGATGTTTTATAAGATTGAATGATCCGGATGCTCCCAATCTCCTTCACCAAACGCGTTGTATGACGTACGACCAACTGTAATATAATAGTAAAGATTAGCGGCCATCCATGATTACTGGAGGCACACACCGCACAGGATACAGACGGTGTTGATTGTGCAGCGGCATTTTTTAGATGATTTGATGGTCTAGATTTTCCTAATGTTTGACACCAAACATGTTTGGTAACATCTTTTGGTTTAAAGAGCGTGGCTGATTGCTTTCCCACAATGCGACCCTGTTGTATGACAAATCCCGGGACTGATTGTGATTGATTGCTTCCGTCTGATTGTGCCTGTGATTACTCCCGTGACTATGGCAAGCGGAAGACGTTTTACTGCTCTGTTGTTTTTTTTTTTTGGTAAGTATATGACGGATGGCTGGATGACAAGTGGGAGATGTTTTATAAGATTGAATGGTCCGGATGCTCCCAATCTCCTTCACCAAACGCGTTGTATGACGTACGACCAACTGTAATATAATAGTAAAGAAGATACATGAAGAAGATGCAACCGTAATGGTGTCCATATTTATTCTTGTTTTACTCCTGCAGCAAACAAACAGAGCAAGAGTTCTCGTAGCTGCAAGCTTGCAATTAGAATCGTAGTCGTAGATGCATAACGCGATGTGTGAAACCAACAAGACGCTACATCTCTGTTCCGAAACACGGGAGATGGAACGAGGACTAACTTAGATTAATTTAACATCCAATCGGATCACACGGCATCGCACGCACGCACTTAGTAGCACTGATCCAGACGTACAGATAGATAACACGAGGAACAGCACCAAGACTGAGGAGAACACATCACTAATTCACTACGGAGGAAGCAGGCAGGCAGTACCACGAGGAGTGGCAGGTAGAAGCAGCGATCGAGAGGGTTCGACGGGCGCGCTCGCCGCAGGGCGCCGCTGTCGAGCCTAGACGCGGCCCTCCCAGAGGCACGGCTGTTCGTCGGAGCAGAGCGCGTGCGGCGGCGGGGCGAGGCCGAGCGCGACGGCGCGGTGCCAGCGCTGGGCGCGGGTGAGGCCGAGGCAGGGCCCGTAGCGCATGTCCATGTCGAACTCCCGGGCCTTCCTCTCCCTGTCCTCGTCCTCCCTCCTCGCGTCCGCTCCGTCGACGTGATCTGCCGCAACAGGAACGACAAAAGAGCATCAGATCCACCGGTCGGTCGATTCGTGGAGATCTGCCGGCGCCGGCGTACGAACCGTGTTCGATTTAGATCGGGTCGGGGGGGGGGGGGGGGTGGATCTTACCAGGTGTAGGGTGGAAGAGAAGCGCCGCCGCCTGCTTCTGGTGGGGGAGCGCCGCCTTCTTGGAGACGCCGCCGGTGGGCTTAGCGGCCGCCGCCGCGCCGGAGCGGGCCTTCTGCTGCCGGAAGAAGGACTTGACGTCGCCGTCGCTCCTCATCGCTCTTTCCTGCCCGGTGGTAGGATGTCTCTGAGTCTGATGTGTTTTTTATCGGGGAGGATTGGGGGAAGGAAGGGCCGAAGGAGGAAGGTGGTGGATTGAGGATTGGGGATTGGGGTTTATAGGGTGCGGCGTTGATGGCGGCCGTTGTGGTGATTCGAATTTTGAATTTTTGGACTGGGTCGTCGCGTCGTCTCTCGAGTCTTCTGCCGCTCGTGCACCGGAGTCTGAGTGGACACGGACGGGGCGAACGGCCAAGGGACGGATCGCCGCAAATGACCGTGTGCACGTTGGATCCGCTGTGGCGCCTTGGGGCGTGGACACGATGGGGTGCGAATCCACTTTGCTCTTCGTGTGTAATTGCCGCTCTTCTAGGAGAAAATGATAAAAAAAGAAGAGTAAAGTCTGTTTTAAACCTTAAGTTTATAGAGACCGACGAAATTGAACCTTAAACTTCAGATCCTGAAATTAGCACCCCAAACTTCCATTCCCGGTCATAACTTGCCAGGTGCTCGTTTCCGCCCAGGATTGCCGAACTCTGACGAATCATAATAGAGAACCTGCCCCTCCTCCCCATCGTCTTCGCCATGTCGGAGCAGTCCATGGAGATAGCACAACCATCCATGATGGCACCGGAGGCGCATACTCGCTGGCCGTCTTTCAGTTCAATGGCAGCAGTGGCACCAAGGTCGACAACGGCCTCCGCGTTCAAGCGTCGCTCGGCCATGTCGACGCGCTCTCCAAGCTCGAGCACTATCTGCAGGACGGCTACGGCCTGTGCTGCTCGCTGCTCCACCTGTGCCGCCTCCTCATCCATGCCAACGGCCGGGAGCTCGTGGCCGCAGTCACCGCGTAGGCCTTGTTCAACCAACGCCACGGGCACCGGAAGCAAAGTCTTCATGCGGCACTCGTGCCTGCTCGGCGACTTCGGGTGCCGCGTCGTCACAGATGCAGCTGTCTGCGAAGTGCACATCACTAACCACGTCCTGCCCGAGTGGTTCGCGACGCGGGCACACGACCGCTTGGCAGTTGACACGGACAGAGATCCAGCGCCGGCAGAGGAGGACGACATCAGCGGGGATTGCGTCCGGAGCACCTACCATGGCATTCCCTCCGGAGCACCTAGCCGATTAGGCGGTAAACAGAAGCTGCAGTTCAGACAAGAGAAGCTAGATCGTAAATCATAACCCATATTTCTTGCTATTGGATTTGGAAACCAAGTAAGTCGGAAAATGTGCATCCATTTTTCACTTTGTTTTGATTGCATAACCATATAAGTTGGATAATCCGCATATATTTTTCACTCCTACTGGAGTAGATGAGCGCATGATAGAGTGCTGAATCTCTAAACATAACACAGATGGAAATCATCAAGTATTACCTCAGCTGTAGATCCTTTTGAGGTTGTGAAGTTACCTCTGTCTCTACGGCGTGCTTATTAGCAATTGCCAGAAGACTATCTGTGGCAAACTGCTCCACTTTTTTCTGATGCAAATTGGTTGCTTTCCTTCGGCGAAAACGTTGATGTCTTTGCCTAGGACCCGTCTAACCTGCCCGGGGTGCCCCGGGAGTTGATCGAGCACAAGCTGGCAGTGGATCCGACGGCTCAGCCTATCAAGCAGAAGACATGGCGCCAGGCGAGGACCGGCATGATTTAATCATTGATGAGGTTCTCAAGCTGTAGGCTGCCAAGGTTGTGCACCGTATCGATCGTGGTTCACAAGCCAAAACCTGAAGATGCGGATTTGTGTGGATTTCACGGACCTAAATCTTGCTTGCCCAAAGGACTAGAGATATTTTCATTTCACCGATAAGTATACGGTCTACCACATTGTAATGGCTGCAGGGAGACCAACATACGCCATATTATTTGGAAACAAAGGGGTTGTATATGTGGGTTTCAAGATTATTATTTTTTGGCAAGGGGTTTCAAGATGAATACAGTAAAAAAATTGCATGTGTTCAGCTCATAAAAAAAATGCATTTTTTCAACCTTGCAAGGCTTGTGATTGACCATCAAGGAACTCGCTCCATTGCAGTAGTTCGCCGAAACTAAGCTAATCCTGCATTAGGCACAGCTTTAAGATGGTTGCAGTTCATTTGTGTGCCGCTTCCTTATACAGTGCCAACACGACACTTTGGCAGGAATATGACCATGTTACCACAGTACCACTGTCATTGGCAAACAGCAAACTAATATGCTATACTGGAAGAATATGCAAACGTAATGGTGTCCAGATCTATTCTTGCTTTACTCCTGCAGCAAACAAACAGAGCAAGAGTTCTCGTAGCTGCAAGCTTGCAATTAGAATCATAGTCGTAGATGCATAACGCGATGCGTGAAACCAACAAGACACGGCATCTCTGTTCCGAAACACGGGAGATGGAACGAGGACTAACTTAGATTAATTTAACACCCAATCGGATCACACGGCATCTCACGCACGCAGTAGCACTGATCCAGACGTACAGATAGATCACACGAGGAGCAGCACGAAGACTGAAGAGACCACAATCACATCACTACGGAGGAAGCAGGCAGGCAGTACCACGAGGAGTGGCAGGTAGAAGCAGCGATCAACAGGATTCGATGGGCGCGCTCGCTGCGGGTAGAGCCTAGACGCGGCCCTCCCAGAGGCACGGCTGGTCGTCGGAGCAGAGCGCGTGCAGCGGCGGGGCGAGGCCAAGCGCGTCGGCGCGGTGCCAGCGCTGGGCGCGGGTGAGGCCGAGGCAGGGCCCGTAGCGCATGTCCATGTCGAACTCCCGGGCCTTCCTCTCCCTGTCCTCGTCCTCCCTCCTCGCGTCCGCTCCGTCGACGTGATCTGCCGCAACAGGAACGAAAAAACAGCATCAGATCGACGGATCCGTTAATCCGTGGAGATCTGACGGCGGCGGCGTACGAACCGTGTTCGATTTAGATCGGGTCGGGGGGATTGGATCTTACCAGGTGTGGGGTGGAGGAGAAGCGCCGCCGCCTGCTTCTGGTGGGGGAGCGCCGCCTTCTTGGAGACGCCGCCGGTGGGCTTGGCGGCCGCCGCCGCGCCGGAGCGGGCCTTCTGCTGCCGGAAGAAGGACTTGACGTCGCCGTCGCTCCTCATCGCTCTTTCCTGCCCGGTGGTAGGATGTCTCTGAGTCTGATGTGTTTTTTATCGGGGAGGATTGTGGGAAGGAAGGGGGGAGATTGTGGATTGAGGATTGGGGATTGGGGTTTATAGGCTGCGGCGTTGATGGCGGCCGTTGTGGTGATTCGAATTTTGAATTTTTGGACTGGGTCGTCGCGTCGTCTCTCGAGTCTTCTGCCGCTCGTGTACCGGAGTTTGAGGGCATCTATAGCGGCGCGATGTTTCGTCCGTCGTGATCGGAAATGCGTTTGGCACCACCTTCAGGGGGCCGACACAAAGTGATCGGACCGTCCGTGGAGACGCAAACCTGGCCCAAATATACGTCAGGTTTGCGTCTCCGCGGACGCCCGGTGGACGCGGAAACTGTCCGTGTTGGCTACATCCGGGCCTGGTCGGCAGTGAGTAGGTAAGCAAAAGATTTTTTTCATTACTATTAATTGGCCAAAAGAATCATCTTTGCAGAGATGGTTAGTCGAGTTAACCTAAAACTACAACGGCCGTACCTACTCGCCGTCGCGTGGCCTACACCGGCCTCGGTTACTCGCAGTCGCGCGGCCTACTACTGGCCCCGGAAGGGCTGGCGCCGGCGTCGAAGCGGGACCGCTTCACGCACGCGCGCCGCGCACGCCGGCGGACGGACATCTCGTCCTGCCGCCTGCGCCGTTCGAGAGCCTCGGCTAGGGAGTTGTCCCACGGGGCCTCCGCCTGGGCCAACGCCACCTGGGTAGCCTCCGCCGCCGCCTGGACCGCCGCCGCGTCCTCGTTCGTCTGGGCCACCACCTGGATCGCCGCCACGTCGGCGATGAAGCGGGCCCTGTCCCTAGCCGCCTCCGCCACCGCTTCGTCCCTGGCGGCGATGGCGGCCTCCAGCTCCCGGTTCTCCTGCTCGACCCACGCGGGAGAAGGGCCCATACGCTGGAGCGAGTCCAGGTCGGAGCACATTAACCCCCGAGCCATGGCCATCGCATAGCTGTGGGCTTCCTCCTACGCCACCCAAGCCTGACGGCGCTGGGCGTCCCCAGCCAGGGACTCGAAGGACGCGAGCAGAACCCGCTGGTCGTTGGCGCACTCGAAGCGGCTGGGCACGGGGGGGGGGTCGTCATCCGCGATGTCGTGGATGACGGCGTCCGCCAGAGGGGCCGCGAAGGCCGCTCGCGCCTCCGCGAGCTCGGCCCTGGCGTCGGCGAGCTCGGCCATGGTGTCGGCGATCTCCGCCCTGGTCGCCGCGAGGCGCCCTTCCGCGCGCAATGCCGCCACCGCCTCCGCCTCCAGGTCGAGCTGCTGGGCCTCAACGCCGGCGGTGGCTACCTCCTTGATGGCGTGTATTTCACACGTTCGTTGGGAACCCCAAGAGGAAGGTATGATGCGCACAGCAGCAAGTTTTCCCTCAGAAAGAAACCAAGGTTTATCGAATCAGGAGGAGCCAAGAAGCACGTTGAAGGTTGATGGCGGCGGGATGTAGTGCGGCGCAACACCGAAGATTCCGGCGCCAACGTGGAACCCGCACAACACAACCAAAGTACTTTGCCCCAACGAAACAGATGAGGTTGTCAATCTCACCGGCTTGCTGTAACAAAGGATTAACCGTATTGTGTGGAAGATGATTGTTTGCGAGAGAAAACAAGTAAAACAAGTATTGCAGCAGATTTGTATTTCAAGTATTAAAAGAATGGACCGGGGTCCACAGTTCACTAGAGGTGTCTCTCCCATAAGATAAAAGCATGTTGGGTGAACAAATTACGATCGGGCAATTGACAAATAGAGAGGGCATAACAATGCACATACATGTCATGATAAGTACAGTGAGATTTAATTGGGCATTACGACAAAGTACATAGACCGCCATCCAACCGCATCTATGCCTAAAAAGTCCACCTTCGGGTTATCGTCCGAACCCCTCCAAGTATTAAGTTGCAAAGCAACGAGACAATTGCATTAAGTATGGTGCGTAATGTAATCAATAACTACATCCTCGGACATAGCATCAATGTTTTATGCCTAGTGGCAACAAGACAACACAACCTTAGAACTTTCTCATCATCGTCCCGGTGTCAATGCGGGCATGAACCCACTATCGAGCATAAATACTCCCTCTTGGAGTTAAGAGCAAAAACTTGGCCGAGCCTCTACTAATAACGGAGAGCATGCAAGATCATAAACAACACATATGTAATAACTTGATAATTAACATAACATGGTATTCTCTATCCATCGGATCCCGACAAACACAACATAGAGTATTACGGATAGATGATCTTGATCATGTTAGGCAGCTCACAAGATCCAACAATGAAGCACAATGAGGAGAAGACAACCATCTAGCTACCGCTATGGACCCATAGTCCAGGGTGAACTACTCACTCATCACTCCGGAGGCGACCATGGCGGTGTAGAGTCCTCCGGGAGATGAATCCCCTCTCCGGCAGGGTGCCGGAGGAGATCTCCGGAATCCCCCGAGATGGGATTGGCGGCGGCGGCGTCTCTGGAAGGTTTTCCGTATCGTGGTTTTTTCGCATCAGGGGTTTCGCGACGAAGGCTTTAAGTAGGCGGAAGGGCGGAGTCGGAGGGCTGACGAGGGGCCCACACCATAGGGCGACGCGGGTCCCCCCTTGGCCGCGCCGCCTTGTGGTCTGGCCACCTCGTGGCCCCACTTCGTATGCTCTTCGGTCTTCTGGAAGGTTCGTGGCAAAATAGGACCCTGGGTCTTTGTTTCATCCAATTCCGAGAATATTTCGTTACTAGGATTTCGAAACCAAAAACAGCAAAAAACAGACAATCGGCACTTCGGCATCTTGTTAATAGGTTAGTTCCAGAAAATGCACGAATATGACATAAAGTGTGCATAAAACATGTAGGTATCATCAATAATATGGCATGGATCATAAGAAATTATCGATACGTCGGAGACGTATCACTCCTCCTCCTCCTCCTCCGGGTGGAGCTGGCGGCACATGTGAACAACGTGCTCCCAACTAATGTGGTCGGCAATGGATGGATGGTAGGGTGAGGTGTGCCCGTCGCCCCCGCCGGTGTCCACCATATATAGCCACGGCGGGGCGGGAAACGGTGTTGGCGTGCAGGGCGTTTCCCGCGCGCACGAAACACCGGCGAAACTTGCCTATGTATTGGGCACGCGCGTCAACAGTTAATCGCCGGCGGCAGTCCTCGATGGGACGTAAAACGCCATTAGTGAGCTTGACGCTGTCCCCGATTAAAAAATGCGTCCGCACCGCTGGAGGTACCCCAGACGCAAACGGTCGCCCTGGGCCACATCGCGTTTGCAGGCCGATGCAAACGGACATTTCGGACGTTCGAAATGCGTCGGCCCGCTGGAGATGCCCTGAGTAGACTCGAACGGCGAAGGGTCGGATCGCCACAAATGACACGTTGATGCGTGTAGTTGACACGTCCGTTGGGAACCCCAAGAGGAAGGTGTGATGCGCACAGCAGCAAGTTTCCCTCAGTAAGAAACCAAGGTTTAATCGAACCAGTAGGAGTCAAGAAGCACGTTGAAGGTTGTTGGTGGCGGAGTGTAGTGCGGCGCAACACCAGGGATTCCGGTGCCAACGTGGAACCTGCACAACACAATCACAGAACTTTGCCCCAACGTAACAGTGAGGTTGTCAATCTCACCGGCTTGCTGTAAACAAAGGATTAGATGTATAGTGTGGAAGATGATGGTTGTTTGCGAAGAACAGTAAAGAACAATTGCGATAGATTGTATTTCGGATGTAAAGAATAGGACCGGGGTCCACGGATCACTAGTGGTGTCTCTCCCATAAGATAAGCAGATGTTGGGTGAACAAATTACGGTTGGGCAATTGACAAATAAAGAAGGCATAACAATGCACATACATATATCATGATGAGTACTATGAGATTCAATCAGGGCATTACGACAAAGTACATAGACCGCTATCCAAGCATGCATCTATGCCTAAAAGTCCACCTTCGAGTTATCATCCGAACCCCTTCCAGTATTAAGTTGTAAACAACGGACAATTGCATTAAGTATGGTGCGTAATGTAATCAACACAAATATCCTTAGACAAAGCATCGATGTTTTATCCCTAGTGGCAACAAGCACATCCACAACCTTAGAACTTTCGTCACCTGTCCCGCATTTAATGGAGGCATGAATCCACTATCGAGCATAAATACTCCCTCTTGGAGTCACAAGTATCAACTTGGCCAGAGCCTCTACTAGCAACGGAGAGCATGCAAGAACATAAATAACATATATGATAGATTGATAATCAACTTAACATAGTATTCAATATTCATCGGATCCCAACAAACACAACATGAAGGATTACAAATAGATGATCTTGATCATGATAGGCAGCTCACAAGATCTAACATGATAGCACAATGAGGAGAAGACAACCATCTAGCTACTGCTATGGACCCATAGTCCAGGGGTGGACTACTCACACATCGATCCGGAGGCGATCATGGCGATGAAGAGACCTCCGGGAGATAATTCCCCTCTCCGGCGGAGGTGCCGGAGGCGATCTCCCGAATCCCCGAGATGGGATTGGCGGCGGCGGCGTCTCCGGAAGGTTTTCCGTATCGTGGCTCTCGCATCGGGGGTTTCGCGACGAAGGCTTTAAGTAGGCGGAAGGGCAGGTCAAGGGGCGTCACGAGGGGCCCACACAACAGGGCCGCGCGGGCCCCCTGTAGGCCGCGCCACCCTACTGTGTCGGTGCCCCGTGGCCCCACTTCGTCTCCTCTTCGGACTTCTGGAAGCTTCATGGAAAAATAGGCCCCTGGGCGTTGATTTCGTCCAATTCCGAGAATATTTCCTTACTAGGATTTCTGAAACTAAAAACAGCAGAAAACAAGAATCGGCTCTTCGGCATCTCGTCAATAGGTTAGTGCCGGAAAATGCATAAATATGACATATAATGTGTATAAAACATGTGAGTATCATCATAAAAGTAGCATGGAACATAAGAAATTATAGATACGTTTGGGACGTATCAAGCATCCCCAAGCTTAGTTCCTACTCGCCCTCGAGTAGGTAAACGATAACAAAGATAATTTCCGAAGTGACATGTTATCATAATCTTGATCATACTATTGTAAAGCATATGAGATGAATGCAGCGATTCGAAGCAATGATGAAGATAATGAGTAAACAAATGAATCATATAGCAAAGACTTTTCATGAATAATACTTTCAAGACAAGCATCAATAAGACTTGCATAAGAGTTACTCATAAAGCAATAAATTCGAAGTAAAGGCATTGAAGCAACACAAAGGAAGATATAAGTTTCAGCGGTTGCTTTCAACTTCGACATGTATATCTCATGGATAATTGTCAACACAAAGCAATATAACAAGTGCAATAAGTAAACATGTAAGAATTAATGCACACAGTTGACACAAGTGTTTGCTTCGGGATAGAAAGAATAGGCAAACTGACTCAACAATAAAGTAGAAGATAGGCCCTTCGCGAGAGGGAAGCATTGATTACTATATTTGTGCTAGAGCTTTTCATTTTGAAAACAAGAAACAATTTTGTCAACGGTAGTAATAAAGCATATGTGTTATGTATAAGATATCTTATAAGTTGCAAGCCTCATGCATAGTATACTAATAGTGCTCGCACCTTGTCCTAATTAGCTTGGATTAACACTGATTATCATTGCATAGCATATGTTTCAACCAAGTGCCACAAAGGGGTACCTCTATGCCGCTTGTACAAAGGTCTAAGGAGAAAGCTCGCATTGGATTTCTCGCTTTTGATTATTCTCAACTTAGACATCCATACCGGGACAACATAGACAACAGATAATGGACTCCTCTTTAATGCATAAGCATTCAACAACAGTTAATTTTCTCATAAGAGATTGAGGATTTAGTTGTCCACACTGAAACTTCCACCATGAATCATGGCTTTAGTTAGCGGCCCAATGTTCTTCTCTAACAGTATGCATATTCAAACCATTTGATCGTGAGAACCGCCCTTACTTCAGACAAGACGAACATGCATAGCAACTCACATGATATTCAACAAAGGTAAAAGAGTTGATGGCGTCCCCAGAAACATAGTTACCGCTCAACAAGCAACTTATTAAGAAATAAGACACATAAGTACATATTCTTCACCACAATAGTTTTTAAGCTATTTGTCCCATGAGCTATATATTGCAAAGACAAAGAATGGAAATTTTAAAGGTAGCACTCAAGTAATTTACTTTGGAATGGCGGAGAAATACCATGTAGTAGGTAGGTATGGTGGACACAAATGGCATAGTAATTGGCTCAAGGATTTGGATGCATGAGAAGAATTCTTCTCAATACAAGGCTAGGCTAGCAAGGTTGTTTGAAGCAAACTCAAGTATAAAAGGTGCAGCAAAGCTCACATATGAACATATTGTAACTATTATAAGACTTTATATTGTCTCCTTGTTGTTCAAACACCTCAACCAGAAAACATCTAGACTCTAGAGATCAATCATGCAAACCAAATTTTAACAAGCTCTATGTAGTTATTCATTAATGAGTACAAGGTACATGATGCAAGAGCTTAAACAAGATCTATATGAGCACAACAATTGCCAAGTATCACATTATTCAATACATTAAACCATTTACCACATGCGGCATTTTCCGTTTCCAACCATATAACAATGAATGAAATAGTCCAACTTTCGCAATGAACATTAAAGATAAAGCTAAGAACATATGTGTTCATACGAAACAGCGGAGCGTGTCTCTCTCCCAAACAAAGAATGCTAGGATCCGATTTATTCAAACAAAAACAAAAACAAAAACAAACAGACGCTCCAAGTAAAGCACATAAGATGTGACGGAATAAAAATATAGTTTCACTAGAGGAACTCGATAAGTTGTCGATGAAGAAGGGATTCCTTGGGCATCCCCAAGCTTAGACGCTTGAGTCTTCTTAAAATACGCAGGGATGAACCACGGGGCATCCCCAAGCTTTGACTTTTCACTCTTCTTGATCATATTGTATCATCCTCCTCTCTTGACCCTTGAAAACTTCCTCCACACCAAACTCGAAACAAACTCATTAGAGGGTCAGTGCATAATTCATATATTCAGAGGTGACATAATCATTCTTAACACTTCTGGACATTGCACAAAGCTACTGAAAGTTAATGGAACAAAGATATCCATCAAACATAGCAAAACAGGCAATGCGAAATAAGGCAGAATCTGTCAAAACAGAACAGTTCGTAAAGACGAATTTTAAAGTGGCACCAGACTTGCTCAGATGAAAATGCCCAAATTGAATGAAAGTTGCGTACATATCTGAGGATCACACACGTAAATTGGCAGATTTTTTAAATTTTTCTACAGAGACTACTGCTCAAATTCGTGACAGCAAGAAATCTGTTCCTGTGCAGTAATCCAAATCTACTATTGGCTTTACTATCAAAGACTTTACTTGGCACAACAATGCAATAAAATAAAGATAAGGAGAGGTTACTACAGTAATAACAACTTCCAAGACTCAAATATAAAATAAAGTGCTGTAGTAAAAACATGGGTTGTCTCCCATAAGCGCTTTTCTTTAACGCCTTTCAGCTAGGCGCAGAAAGTGTAACTCAAGTAACATCGAGAGATGAAGCATCAACATCATAATTCGTTCTAATAATAGAATCATAAGGTAACTTCATTCTCTTTCTAGGGAAGTGTTCCATACCTTTCTTGAGAGGAAATTGATATTTAATATTACCTTCCTTCATATCAATAGTGGCACCAACGGTTCGAAGAAAAGGTCTTCCCAATATAATGGAGCAAGATGCATTGCATTCAATATCCAAGACAACAAAATCAACGGGGACAAGGTTATTGTTAACCATAATATGAATATTATCAACTTTCCCCAAAGGTTTCTTTTTAGCATTATCAGCGAGATTAACATCCAAATAACAATTTTTCAATGGTGGCAAGTCAAGCATATCATAGACTTTCTTAGGCATAACGAAATACTTGCACCAAGATCACATAAAGCATTACAATCAAAATCTTTGACTCTCATTTTAATGATGGGCTCCCAACCATCTTCTAGCTTTCTAGGAATAGAAGTTTCAAGTTTTAGTTTTTCTTCTCTAGCTTTTATGAGAGCATTTGTAATATGTTTTGTGAAAGCCAAGTTTACAGCGCTAGCATTGGGACTTTTAGCAAGTTTTTGCAAGAACTTTATAACTTCAGAGATGTGGCAATCATCAAAATCTAAATCATTACAATCTAAAGCAATGGGATTATCATCCCCAAGGTTGGAAAAAATTTCAGCAGTTTTATCACAAGCAGTTTCAGCAGTTTTAGCGAGTTTCGAGTAATTTTGCGCGCTTTGCACTAGGAGTAGAAGCATTGCCAACACCAATTATTTTACCATTGATAGTAGGAGGTGCAGCAACATATGAATCATTAGCATTGCTAGTGGTGGTAATAGTCCAAACTTTAGCTACATTTTCCTTTTTAGCTAGTTTTTCATTTTCTTCTCTATCCCACCTAGCACGCAGTTCAGCCATTAATCTTATATTCTCATTAATTCTAACTTGGATGGCATTTGCTGTAGTAACAATTTTATTTTCAATATCCCTATTAGGCATAACTTTCGATTTCAAAAGATCAACATCAGAGGCAAGACTATCAACTCTAGAAACAAGAATATCAATTTTATTGAGCTTTTCCTCAACGCATTTGTTAAAGGCAGTTTGTGTATTAATAAATTCTTTAAGCATGGCCTCAAGTCCAGGGGGTGTATTCCTATTATTGTTGTAAGAATTTCCATAAGAATTAGCATAACCGTTACCATTATTATAAGGATATGGCCTATAGTTATTACTAGAATTGTTCCGATAAGCATTGTTGTTGAAATTATTATTTTTAATGAAGTTTACATCAACATGTTCTTCTTGGGCAACCAATGAAGCTAATGGAACATTATTAGGATCAACATTAGTCCTATCATTCGCAAGCATAGACATAATAGCATCAACTTTATCATTCAAGGAAGAGGATTCTTCAACGGAATTTACCTTCTTACCTTGTGGAGCTCTTTCCGTGTGCCATTCAGAGTAATTAACCATCATATTATCAAGGAGCTTTGTTGCTTCACCAAGAGTGATGGACATAAAGGTACCTCCAGCAGCTGAATCCAATAAATTCCGCGAAGAAAAATTTAGTCCTGCATAGAAGGTTTGGATGATCATCCAAGTAGTCGATCCATGGGTTGGGCAATTTTTAACCAGAGATTTCATTCTTTCCCAAGCTTGAGCAACATGTTCATTATCCAATTGTTTAAAATTCATTATGCTACTCCTCAAAGATATAATTTTAGCAGGGGGATAATATCTACCAATAAAAGCATCCTTGCATTTAGTCCATGAATCAATACTATTCTTAGGCGAGAGATAGCAACCAATCTTTAGCTCTTCCTCTTAATGAGAAAGGGAACAATTTTAATTTTATAATGTCACCATCTACATCTTTATATTTTTGCATTTCAGATAGTTCAACAAAATTATTGAGATGGGCAGCAGCATCATCGGAACTAACACCGGAAAATTGCTCTCTCATGACAAGATTAAGTAAAGCGAGGTTTAATTTCAAAGAATTCTGCTGTAGTAGCAGGTGGAGCAATAGGTGTGCATAAGAAATCATTATTGTTTGTGCTAGTGAAGTCACACAACTTAGTATTTTCAGGGTTGGCCATTTTAGTAGTAGTAAATAAAGCAAACTTGATAAAGTAAATGCAAGTAAACTAATTTTTTTTGTGTTTTTGATACAGCAAACAAGACAGTAAATAAAGTAAAACTAGCAACTAATTTTTTTGTGTTTTGATATAATGCAGCAAACAAAGTAGTAAATAAAATAAAGCAAGACAAAAACAAAGTAAAGAGATTGAGAAGTGGAGACTCCCCTTGCAGCGTGTCTTGATCTCCCCGGCAACGGCGTCAGAAAATATGCTTGATGGCGTGTATTTCACACGTTCGTTGGGCAACCCCAAGAGGAAGGTATGATGCGCACAGCAACAAGTTTTCCCTCGGAAAGAAACCAAGGTTTATCGAACCAGGAGGAGCCAAGAAGCACGTTGAAGGTTGATGGCGGCGGGATGTAGTGCGGCGCAACACCGGAGATTCCGGCGCCAACGTGGAACCTGCACAACACAACCAAAGTACTTTGCCCCAACGAAACAGTGAGGTTGTCAATCTCACCGGCTTGCCTGTAACAAAGGATTAACCGTATTGTGTGGAAGATGATTGTTTGCGGAGAAAATAGTAAAACAAGTATTGCAGCAGATTTGTATTTCGAGTATTAAAGAATGGACCGGGGTCCACAGTTCACTAGAGGTGTCTCTCCCATAAGATAAAAGCATGTTGGGTGAACAAATTACAGTCGGGCAATTGACAAATAGAGAGGGCATAACAATGCACATACATGACATGATAAGTATAGTGAGATTTAATTGGGCATTACGACAAAGTACATAGACCGCCATCCAACCGCATCTATGCCTAAAAAGTCCACCTTCAGAGTTATCATCCGAACCCCTTCAGTATTAAGTTGCTAACAACGGACAATTGCATTAAGTATGGTGCGTAATGTAATCAACAACTACATCCTCGGACATAGCGCCAATGTTTTATCCCTAGTGGCAACAGACACAACACAACCTTAGAACTTTACGTCACTGTCCCAGGTGTCAATGCAGGCATGAACCCACTATCGAGCATAAATACTCCCTCTTGGAGTTAAAAGTAAAAACTTGGCAAGAGCCTCTACTAGTAACGGAGAGCATGCAAGATCATAAACAACACATATGTAATAACTTGATAATTAACATGACATGGTATTCTCTATCCATCGGATCCCGACAAACACAACATAGAGTATTACAGATAGATGATCTTGATCATGTTAGGCAGCTCACAAGATCCAACAATGAAGCACAATGAGGAGAAGACAACCATCTAGCTACTGCTATGGACCCATAGTCCAGGGGTGAACTACTCACTCATCACTCCGGAGGCGACCATGGCGGCGTAGAGTCCTCTGGGGAGATGAATCCCCTCTCCGGCAGGGTGCCGGAGGAGATCTCCGAATCCCCCGAGATGGGATCGGCGGCGGCGGCGTCTCGGTAAGGTTTTCCGTATCGTGGTTTTTCCGCATCGGGGTTTCGCGACGGAGGCTTTAAGTAGGCGGAAGGGCAGAGTCGGGGCCGGACGAGGGGCCACACCATAGGGCGGCGCGGGCCCCCCTTGGCCGCGCCGCCTTGTGGTGTCGCCACCTCGTGGCCCCACTTCGTATGTTCTTCGGTCTTCCGGAAGCTCCGTGGAAAAATAGGCCCCCGGGTCTTCGTTTCGTCCAATTCCGAGAATATTTCGTTACTAGGATTTCGAAACCAAAAACAGCAGAAAACATGAACCGGCACTTCGGCATCTTGTTAATAGGTTAGTTCCAGAAAATGCACGAATATGACATAAAGTGTGCATAAAACATGTAGGTATCATCAATAATATGGCATAGAACATAAGAAATTATCGATACGTCGGAGACGTATCATCAATCTCACCGGCTTGCTGTAACAAAGGATTAACCGTATTGTGTGGAAGATGATTGTTTGCAGAAAACAGTAAAACAAGTATTGCAGTAGATTGTATGCGATGTAAAGAATAGGACCGGGGTCCACAGTTCACTAGAGGTGTCTCTCCCATAAGATAAAAGCATGTTGGGTGAACAAATTACGGTCGGGCAATTGACAAATAGAGAGGGCATAACAATGCACATACATGTCATGATAAATATAGTGAGATTTAATGGGCATTACGACAAAGTACATAGACCGCTATCCAGACATGCATCTATGCCTAAAAAGTCCACCTTCGAGGTTATCATCCGAACCCCTTCCGATATTAAGTTGCAAAACAACGGACAATTGCATTAAGTATGGTGCATAATGTAATCAACAACTACATCCTTAGACATAGCATCAATGTTTTATCC
>NC_061508.1:199453443-199522834 GCF_022539505.1 Lolium rigidum
ATGACTACCGAGTTCTTAATGGAGGCGCCTAAGGAGATCCCTCATGGATACGCGTGCATGTATGTGCCGGATTGTGGTGGCCGGGCACTCACAAACCAGGCCACAACATCGGGGACTCCGGCGAAGACGAGGAGGAACGTCGGCGACAGAGCGGACGTGGCTAACTAAATACGCCACACCGACGAAACTCCGAGCCAGCTCCGCGGATGGCTCGAGCTGGAAAAGCAAACATGGCAGGCCAAGTACGCCACCCCGGCGAATCTTCGAGTGCAACTCCTACGGCCGGCACGGCGGATCGGATCGGTACCATATCGAGAGACCGGTTCGGCATGATGCCGAAAAGAAGGGCGATCGGCTATTCCAAGCCGTACCCCGACGATTACGAGATGATCCCGCTGCCACCTAAATATCGGCTCCCTGACTTCTCCAAATTCAGTGGATCAGATGGATCCAGCTCCATCGAGCACGTCGGCCGATATTTGGCTCAACTAGGACCGGCTTCAATGTCGGATCAGCTACGCGTGAGGCTCTTTTCACAGTCCCTCACGGGATCGGCTTTTGGATGGTACACCTCTTTGCCAGCAAACTCCATCCAGTCTTGGAAGCAATTGGAAGAACAGTTCCATATGCAATACCATTCGAAGCTTCCGAGTCCGGCATTGCCGATCTAGCACAACTACGTCGAAGCGCGGGGAAACGGTGACGGAATACATCCGGCGCTTCAGGAATCTTAGGAACCGATGTTATTCGGTTCGTATAACCGAAAAGGAAGCGAGTCGAGTTGGCGATAGCGGGCCTTGCAACACAGCTCAAGGACATGGCCTCCCAAGCGGATTATCCCTCGTCGGCGCACATGGTTCGAAACTATCGGCATATGAACAGCGCCACCCCGACCTGTACCAAGACAAGTTCAAGCGTGCGATAGTTATGGTCGATACGAGAGGAAGATGAAGTGCCTGCGGGAGACCAAGAAATAGCGATGGCTGAGTGGACTCGGGGGGAACCCCGTGGCTCGCAAATGGGTAAAGCCACCGGGGCCGCCCGGGGGATTTGATTTTGACGTGACCAAGACCGAACAAATCTTCGACCTCCTGCTCAAGGAGAAACGAGTTGACGATTCTCGAAGGTCTCAAGTTCCCCACGGCGAAAGAGCTAAACGGAAAGCCGTACTTGCAAATTCCACAACTCGCTTTCCCATGCCACCAACGACTGCCGGGTGTGGCGTCAGCACATCCAAGCGGCGATAGAGAAGGGGCGGCTAATTTTCAACCAGTACGCCATGAAGGTCGACACCCAGCCCTTCCCCGCCGTTAACATGGTAGAAATCACCTACCCTGAAGGTTGCCAGCCGGGTCCCTCGTTCAGCATCAACATGGTAGGACCTGGAAACCACTCTGGCAAAGATGGAGATGAGGGCAGCTGCTCTCATAGCAAGGATACGAGAGGAGGCCGCTCCACGCGATCGGCTCCGTCATGATGGCAAGCGCTATGTCACAGAGGGAGAGGTGAAGAATATAAGATATCAGCGACCCCTCTCTGATCACCTCCTCAACAAATATGTGAGTCAGTATGACCAACGCCGACGGTCCAATTACGATGATAGAGAAGATCGTCTGGCTAGAGAAGCCAGAAGATATCGTCGGCAGGATCGCGATGAGGAGGAGCACGAGCGCTGTGCCACGGAAGCATCAAGGGAGCAAGATGACAACGCCAGACATTGGGACTGCCCCTTCTTCAGACACTCGCTGGGATTCAGGAATGAGCCGATTGCCCACAATCGGCAATTGCCCAGAATGCAACAAGAAGAAGAAGGAGGCGGCCAACGTGTCCGTGTTCGAGCGCCTAGGGCCTCTCCCGCCACAAAGCAAACGCGCTGAGTCACCTCGTTGGGCAGATCTTGAGGATTCAGAAGACGAGGGAGAAGTAGAAGAAGACAGGTACCACCGGCCAAGGTGGTGCCCCGACGGACTCAGCCGTTCCCAAAAGCGCAGGGTTCAGCGATTGCGCGGCCTGGAGGAAGCCGAAAGGTTATACCTGCATACGCTAAGGAAGGCACGACCTGATCCGGCGGCAAAGGTTCGGCGAACCCTGGATGAAGAGGGTCGTCCACGGAAAATGGAGTGGCGCCCTAAACAGAGGAAAGCCGATGATGAGACATCGGCTGGCACAAACATGGTACTCGTCTTGCCGACAGAGCTTAGCCCTCCACGACTCTACGGAGCACTCAAGGTGGACGACAGCAAGCGCATCAAGTCAGAGGTTGGGTTGGTTTTATCCAGCCTGACCAAGTAGCAAGACCAAACCAATGAGCAAACCCGGAGAGGCTGATCCTTGTGATCGGCCCCAAAAAATTTATGAAGGGAACTTACAAAACCTTCAACGAGCAAGCAACGTGGAGGCCGATTCCAGCAATCGGCCAAAATTATCCTCACTCACCATTCTGCCTGGGTTCAACATGTTATCCAACAGAGCCGATACCATCAATTCTCTTGACAGAATCGGCTCGGGGGGCACCCAGGTAGATAAAATACGAGGATATGCAATGGAAGCATCTCATCTTCTGGTGATGGGTATTGGAATATGGGGGCCGATGCACAGGTCGGCCGTAAAAAAGGTGAAAATTCGAAAATTTTCGAACACAGCCGATGCAGCAGGCATCGACTTAAGGATATAACAGCCGATGCATGGCCATCGACTCAAGGGGAGTAACTGTTACGATCAGAGGGTCAATGGAGCACAAAGGGAGATTTTTTATGAAGGAACTCCTCAATGGAGCAGTTTGGAAGCTCAGATCCTCTCTTCAAGAACAATATCAGGAGCAGCATGGGCGGATGGATCAGGTCAAGGATGGATTGCATTAGATTCACCAAAGGAAAGAAGCCGATCTAGCCAGCGAAGAACTAAAGAAGCTCGGGGGCAGCTCACCTTGAAGGCTTTCCGCTTAGAGAAGCCGATTTGTGTTCAAATCGGCTGGCGCTGCATAAGGAACTTCCCCACACACGATCAAGCCCAGGTCTATGCAGCTCATTTGTATATCCTCGTCTCTGTTTTGCCTTGGCTGAGACTCGGGGGCAACAGGCCTGGTAGGTGCTCTATTGAAGGACCGATTGAAGTACCATCGGCTGATCTTCGTTGCAACCTTCTTCACAAAGCGATGAACGCTCGCTAAGGAGTTGAAGAATGGAAGGATGAATGTCGAAGGACCGATGCGTTGTTATCGGCTCATTACATATTGGCAAAGGGGACGAATCGGCAAGGTCAGTAGGAGAGGTAAATCGGCTCAATCAAACTCAGAGGAAATCGGCAAAATCAAATTGGGGAACAGTTCTTCATTGATAGGCGAGATTTCTTACATAAAGAGCTAATTGTTCTCAAAAGGAAATACTAGGGGATACATTGCCCCATCTGCTACTACTGACCCTATGCTAGGGGTCCTATCTACGGGCCGTCACTGCCCTCGCCGTCATCCTCAGAGCTCTCATCGGCACTGCTGCCGATGGGCTCCTCGTCGCTACTCCCGTAGCCCTCCACGGGGGCTTCGTCCCCGTCTTCGTCGTCGCTGCTGTCGTCGTCCCACCACATGCGAAGGCGCTTCGCTGGTGGGTAGCCCTCGAGGGAGTCGTCGTCGTCGTCCTCCTCCTCCTCCTCTTCTTCCTCCACCACCCCCTCGGAGGAGGTGAAGTCGTCCCAGGAGAAGCGATCGTCATCGCTCTCCTCCTCCGATTCCCCGTCGGCGAGGAAACGGAGGTCGCTCTCCCCGTCCGTTGAGGACTGGTCGTCCTCGGACCAGATGGAGAAGTCATGGTCTGACTCCTCCCCGGCCGCAATGGCGCGGCGGGTGTTGGCAGCATGGACCGCCGCCGGGTTGTGCTCCGGCGTCGGCTCGCGGGACATGGAGGACTGGCTGGAGGGGTCCGATAGGGCAGAGGAGGAAGAAGACATGATGGTGCAGGAGGACTTTTGGACTGCTAATGCGAGGATGCAGAGCGAGAACTGTTCAGAGCGGTTAAATCGAAGGAGGATATAGTGGAAATTCAATGCCACAGCAGCTTTCGAGGAAGTGGTGTTTGAAAGAAAGAGAAAAGACTGCCAAATCACGCGGAGAAGTTGAGAAGGCAAGTCATCATGGTGACGGATACTTGCGACGGTTACGCCACGACATGACCCGACGGAAGCGTAATGATTTTGGAAATACCATTTCTAAAACCAGGGGGGCATGTGTTATCACCAGGATTTAACCGCGATCAGAAGGTGGGCCGCGATCAAGATGGGCTTGGAAGATTACATATGGAAGATCTATGAAGCGGCCTTGCACAGAGTATTTGGGCTAGTTAGCCCGTGTATCTTAGTATAATAGATTGTGTATCGATTTAGAAGTTAGAGTTTATCTCGTGCACGGTTTAGTGCACGCCCACATTAGAAAGTCCCCTGGACTATAAATATGTACCTAGGGTTTATGGAATAAACAACAACTCACGTTCAACCCCAAAACAAACCAATCTCGGCGCATCGCCAACTCCTTCGTCTCGAGGGTTTCTATCAGGCAAGCGACATGCTGCCTAGATCGCATCTTGCGATCTAGGCAGCACAAGCCCCACGTTGTTCATGCGTTGCTCGTACTGAAGCGCTTTTGATGGCGAGCAACGTAGTTATCATTAGATGTGTTAGGGTTAGCATTGTTCTTCGTTTAAGCATGCTTACGTAGTGCAACCCTTGCATATCTAGCCGCCCTCACGCCTATCTCAGGTGTGGGGGCGGCACCCGCTTGATCATTATTTAGTAGATCTGATCCGTTACGATTGCTCCTTGTTCTACAAGGATTAGTTTAATATCCGCAATAGTTAGGCCTTACAAAGGGGGAGGATCCGATGGCACGTAGGGTGGCGTTCGCAGGTCCTAAACGGGATGTTCCGAGGATCAACTTCATGTTGGTTTTTAGGCCTTGTTTAGGATCGGCTTACGAGCACCGTGCGTGGCCGCGAGGCCCAACCTGGAGTAGGATGATCCGATTATGCGGTGAAAACCCTAAATCGTCGTAGATCTCATTAGCTTCATCTTGATCAAGCGGGACCACCAAGTATTCGTGCACCCCGTACGAATCATGGGTGGATCGGCTCTTTGAGCCGATCCACGAGATAACCCGAGAGCCGATCGAGGCTCGTATTTAATGTTTACATGTATGCCCTGCAGGAAACTAAGCGAGGCATCCCCATCACCTTCCTGACCAGGTATAGGTCAGGTGGCACGCCCTTGCACTTCGCATCGCCGCGTGTGACCAGAAGAGCATTGCGGGCCGTCGCTCGGAGGGGTCTCAGCCAGCCGCAGCTCTAGGCTCTTCCCGGCTCTACGGTGTTGACAAAGCCGCTGCCCGCCGGTGGGTTTTGGCAGTCAACAAAACCTTGGTTTCTTTCTGAGGGAAAACTTGCTGCTGTGCGCATCATACCTTCCTCTTGGGGTTGCCCAACGAACGTGTGAAATACACGCCATCAAGCTCTTTTTCTGGCGCCGTTGCCGGGAGATCAAGACACGCTGCAAGGGGAGTCTCCACTTCTCAATCTCTTTACTTTGTTTTTGTCTTGCTTTATTTATTTACTACTTAGTTTGCTGCACTTATATCAAAACACAAAAAAATTAGTTGCTAGCTTTACTTTATTTATTGTCTTGCACTCTATATCAAAAACACAAAAAAATTAGTTTACTTGCATTTACTTTATCTAGTTTGCTTTATTCACTACCGCTAAAATGAGTAATCCCGAAGTTGAAGTTCGTTCATTTAAGCAACAAGGGGGAGAATGTTTAAAAGATGCTTGGTATAGAATTAGTGATGCCCATAATAGGTGCACTAAGAAACACTCCACTACTATTCTACTCAGGAATTTTTATGTTGGTATCTCTAGTTGGAATAGATATGTTCTTGATTGTCTCGCGGGAGGTAACTTCCTAGGTGCTCCCGCTTTAGAAGCTAGCTGCGTTATTGAGAGTTTATTTGGAACACCACCTGTTAATGAAACTAAAAGTGAAACCTCCCTTGAGGATGTTATAAAAAAATTGGAAACCATAGAGAAAAATTGTAGCGTTGAAACTAAATTGGAAATATTACTTGATAATACTGATAAACTTGATAAAATCCTAGGAGGAATTAATGAAAGAATTGCTACTCTAGAAACTTGTGCTATCCATGATAATCAAACCCATAGAATTGGTAAACTTGAAGAAGCTATGAGAAAATTGGGTTCAACTTTTTCTTCTCTTAAATTTAATGAGAAAGCTTATGTGGGTAAGGAGCAAAAATTCATGTATGTCTCTAAGGTGCCTAAACCAAAGAATTACTATAGGCCTAAAATTGACAAAACTCCCAACACCGCTGGTAATGATGCTGATGCTTCATCTCTTGATGTTACTTGAGTTACACTTTCTGCGCCTAGCTGAAAGGCGTTAAAGAAAAGCGCTTATGGGAGACAACCCATGTTTTTTTTACTACAGTACTTTGTTTTATATTTGTGTCTTGGAAGTTTTTTACTACTGTAGCAACCTCTCCTTATCTTAGTTTTAAGTTTTGTTGTGCCAAGTAAAGTCTTTGATAGAAAAGTAAGTACTAGATTTGGATTACTGCGCAGTTTCAGAATTATTTGCTGTCACGAATCTGGGTCTATCTCCCTGTAGGTAGCTCAGAAAATTATGCCAATTTACGAGCATGATCCTCAGATATGTACGCAACTTTCATTCAATTTGAGCATTTTCGTTTGAGCAAGTCTGGTGGCCTAATAAAATCCATCTTTACGGACTGTTCTGTTTTGACAGATTCTGTCTTTTATTTCGCATTGCCTCTTTTGCTATGTTGGATGAATTTCTTTGATCCATTAATGTCCAGTAGCTTTATGCAATGTCCAGAAGTGTTAAGAATGATTGTGTCACCTCTGAACATGTGAATTTTTATTATGCACTAACCCTCAAATGAGTTGTTTCGAGTTTGGTGTGGAGGAAGTTTTCAAGGATCAAGAGAGGAGTATGATGCGATATGATTAAGGAGAGTGAAAGCTCTAAGCTTGGGGATGCCCCGGTGGTTCACCCCTGCATATATTAAGAAGACTCAAGCGTCTAAGCTTGGGGATGCCCAAGGCATCCCCTTCTTCATCGACAACATTATCAGGTTCCTCCCCTGAAACTATATTTTTATTCGGCCACATCTTATGTACTTTGCTTGGAGCGTCGGTTTGTTTTTGTTTTTTTGTTTTGTTTGAATAAAATGGATCCTAGCATTCAATTTATGGGAGAGAGACACGCTCCGCTGTTGCATATGGACAAATATGTCCTTAGGCTCTACTCATAGTATTCATGGCGAAGTTTCTCCTTCGTTAAATTGTTATATGGTTGGAATTGGAAAATGCTACATGTAGTAACTCTAAAATGTCTTGGATAATTTGATACTTGGCAATTGTTGTGCTCATGTTTAAGCTCTTGCATCATATACTTTGCACCCATTAATGAAGAAATGCTTAGAGCTTGCTAATTTGGTTTGCATATTTGGTTTCTCTAGAGTCTAGATAACATCTAGTATTGAGTTTTGAACAACAAGGAAGACGGTATGGAGTCTTATAATGTTTACCATATGTATTTTATGTGAGTTTTGCTGTACCGTTCATCCTTGTGTTTGTTTCAAATAACCTTGCTAGCCTAAACCTTGTATCGAGAGGGAATACTTCTCATGCATCCAAAATACTTGAGCCAACCACTATGCCATTTGTGTCCACCATACCTACCTACTACATGGTATTTATCCGCCATTCCAAAGTAAATTGCTTGAGTGCTACCTTTAAAATTCCATCATTCACCTTTGCAATATATAGCTCATGGGACAAATAGCTTAAAAACTATTGTGGTATTGAATATGTACTTATGCACTTTATCTCTTATTAAGTTGCTTGTTGAGCGGTAACCATGTTTACGGGGACGCCATCAACTATTCCTTGTTGGATATCATGTGAGTTGCTATGCATGTCCGTCTTGTACGAAGCAAGAGAGATCTACCACCTTCATGGTTGGAGCATGCATATTGTTAGAGAAGAACTTTGGGCCGCTAACTAAAGCCATGATTCATGGTGGAAGTTTCAGTTTGGACACATATCCTCAATCTCATATGAGAATAATAATTGTTGCCACATGCTTATGCATAAAAGAGGAGTCCATTATCTGTTGTCCATGTTGTCCCGGTATGGATGTCTAAGTTGAGAATAATCAAAAGCGAGAAATCCAAAATGCGAGCATTCTCCTTAGACCTTTGTACGAGCGGCATGGAGGTACCCCATTGTGACACTTGGTCAAAACATGTGCACTTGCAAAGATCCGGTAGTCCAAGTTAATTAGGACAAGGTGCGGGCACTATTAGTATACTATGCATGAGACTTGCAACTTGTAGGATATAATGTACATAACTCATATGCTTTATTACTACCGTTGACAAAATTGTTTCATGTTTTCAAAATAAAAGCTCTAGCACAAATATAGCAATCGATGCTTTCCTCTTTGAAGGACCATTCTCTTTACTTTTATGTTGAGTCAGTTCACCTATCTCTCTCCACCTCAAGAAGCAAACACTTGTGTGAACCGTGCATTGATTCCTACATACTTGCATATTGTACTTGTTATATTACTCTATGTTGACAATTATCCATGAGATATACATGTTACAAGTTGAAAGCAACCGCTGAAACTTAATCTTCCTTTGTGTTGCTTCAATACCTTTACTTTGATTTATTGCTTTATGAGTTAACTCTTATGCAAGACTTATTGATGCTTGTCTTGAAGTACTATTCATGAAAAGTCTTTGCTATATGATTCACTTGTTTACTCATGTCATCACCATTGTTTTGATCGCTGCATCCACTACATATGTTTACAAATAGTATGATCAAGGTTATGATGGCATATCACTTCAGAAATTAACTTTGTTATCGTTTTACCTGCTCGGGACGAGCAGAACTAAGCTTGGGGATGCTTGATACGTCTCCGACGTATCGATAATTTCTTATGTTCTATGCCATATTATTGATGATACCTACATGTTTTATGCACACTTTATGTCATATTCGTGCATTTTCCGGAACTAACCTATTAACAAGATGCCGAAGTGCCGATTGCTCGTTTTCGCTGTTTTTGGTTTCAGAAATCCTAGTAACGAAATATTCTCGGAATTGGACGAAATCAAAGCCCAGGGGCCTATTTTTCCACGAAGCTTCCGGAAGTCCGAAGACGAGACGAAGAGGGGCCACGGGGTGGCCAAACCCTAGGGCGGCGCGGCCCCACCCCCGGCCGCGCCGGCCTATGGTGTGGGCCCCCGTGCCGCCTCTTGACTTGCCCTTCCGCCTACTTAAAGCCTCCGTGACGAAACCCCCGGTACCGAGAGCCACGATACGGAAAACCTTGCCGAGACGCCGTCGCCGCCGATCCCATCTCGGGGGATCCAGGAGATCGCCTCCGGCACCCTGCCGGAGAGGGGAATCATCTCCCGGAGGACTCTACACCGCCATGGTCGCCTCCGGAGTGATGAGTGAGTAGTCTACCCCTGGACTATGGGTCCATAGCAGTAGCTAGATGGTTGTCTTCTCCTCATTGTGCTTCATTGTTGGATCTTGTGAGCTGCCTAACATGATCAAGATCATCTATCCGTAATTCTATATGTTGTGTTTGTCGGGATCCGATGGATAGAGAATACTATGTCATGTTAATTATCAAGTTATTATACATGTGTTGTTTATGATCTTGCATGCTCTCCGTTTCTAGTAGAGGCTCGGCCAAGTTTTTACTTTTAACTCCAAGAGGGAGTACTTATGCTCGATAGTGGGTTCATGCCTGCATTGACACACGGGACCAGTGACAGAAAGTTCTAAGGTTGTGTTGTGTTGTTGCCACTAGGGATAAAACATTGGCGCTATGTCCGAGGATGTAGTTGTTGATTACATTACGCACCATACTTAATGCAATTGTCTGTTGTTTAACAACTTAATACTGGAGGGGTTCGGATGATAACCTGAAGGTGGACTTTTTAGGCATAGATGCGGTTGGATGGCGGTCTATGTACTTTGTCGTAATGCCCAATTAAATCTCACTATACTTATCATGTCATGTATGTGCATTGTTATGCCCTCTCTATTTGTCAATTGCCCGACTGTAATTTGTTCACCCAACATGCTTTTATCTTATGGGAGAGACACCTCTAGTGAACTGTGGACCCCGGTCCATTCGTTAATACTTGAAATACAAATCTGTCTGCAATACTTGTTTTTACTTGTTTTCTCTGCAAACAATCATCTTCCACACAATACGGTTAATCCTTTGTTACAGCAAGCCGGTGAGATTGACAACCTCACTGTTTCGTTGGGGCAAAGTACTTTGGTTGTGTTGTGCGGGTTCCACGTTGGCGCCGGAATCTCCGGTGTTGCGCCGCACTACATCCCGCCGCCATCAACCTTCAACGTGCTTCTTGGCTCCTCCTGGTTCGATAAACCTTGGTTTCTTTCTGAGGGAAAACTTGCTGCTGTGCGCATCATACCTTCCTCTTGGGGTTGCCCAACGAACGTGTGAAATACACGCCATAATATGTGCACATCGATGAGTACCAGGGTGAACTGGTCTTGAAGGATGGTTGGTTCGGGTTTGCAGAGGCGCATGAACTGCAGCTCGATGACCTTCTCGTCTTCGAGGTGAAAGACACTTCCTTGATGAATGTGTTGATCTACGACTGTAACACCTCCACCCAGAGGATAATATTTTGTGCTGATCACCCTTAGTTGCATGCATGATCTGCAGTGTTTTTAGGAAGAGGGGATCAGAAACACCTCAATATTTTATTGAATTAACTAGATGCTGCTTTTGGACCTGGGGTAGTGCCCTGCTGATGTTCAAGCTGAACTTGGTTTTTGTATTAAGCTGAACTGGGGATCAGATACACTGTGATGAGACTTTGTTAATTAGCTAATATAGTATATGTTAGATTTGTTTTATTTTACTTTAATTTACTGTGATATGATGCGGTAGTTTCAATGTGCAGTCTGATGATTTGTATTATACCTAGCTACATGGAGCTCAACATTTTGAAATATTCATAGATTTTTAAGTGTAAATGTGATATATCCCAGATGTATTCAATGCTATCTTGTACGAGCTTGTAAAATCTCAGGGAAAAATACATTTTATTTTAGAAAGTGTAAAAGTGACCAATTTTTTTGATCTGATTGTAGCGAACACAAGTGCAGATGGTCAAACCCCAAAAACTTCTCATATTCATTGTTACATGGTCGAGATATAAAGGTATTTTACGCACTGGTTTAATACTCAACTGCTTACATCCATGTTTGTTTGCAGTTTTTTTGACACCTCTTAATGCTCCCTCTGATCCATATTTCTTTTTTTTTGAGATACATAGTACAGACACGGACACTCTCATATATATGTATCTAGACACATAATAGTTGTAGAGACATCCATTTTATCATCAAGTAATGAGCATCAGATGGAGTATCGTTTTCATTTTACCTAAAGAAATGGATATACTGTATAGTACAATGTAGTCTGAGGCCCTGAGCTCTGAATGCAATTTCTGTGTGGACACTGAACGGATCATAACCCACACGACATGTCTCACTGGTATGTAGGTCCGGACCCCACCAGATACTAATAAAGCCCAGTGACCCGCCGGGTGAAGTTTTCTGTGTGGATTCCTGCGTACCTGGCTTCGTTCCTACAAGACACGCGCATTTTTTTTGACCGGGAGGACAAGCACATTTATTCCCTTGCTGATGTATCATTCTCAGTTTCTCACAGCCCCCTCATGTTCAGATCTCCCCAGATCCCTCGCCATCCATCTCCCCTGAGTCCTCTCCCTACACCACCGGCGTCCACCACCGCTCGGACTACGCGGCTTGGACTCCGTCCTCTACGGATGTGGTGACGTCGCATCTAAAAACTCCACTAAGGCGGCGCGGCATCCCCGATTCTCTCGGTCCATGGCTGCAATGGCGGTATGTTTCCCCCGAATCACTAGCGTTGCCGGTCACATCTTTATTATATCTAAGCTGTATTGTCGGTTGCTTAGCATTGTTTGATATAGAGTATTTCTCTCATCCAGTGTATATATTAATCCTCTGGTAAAGACTCAGGTTACACATGCACGCATGCTAGCTAGGTTGGGACTGGATCTAATGTGTGCAGTAATAATCGTTCAAATATGATATTGGTCAATCCACGACCGATGATCACATATGAGGACACCGAGCATGCATGTCTGGTTTGTGGACTCTTTAGGCCGACGCTGATTTTTTTTGTTTGCTTGGTCAATCTGTACTGGCGGATGATGAACTGCAGATGCATTACTCTGATGCTAGACCTAGCCAACAAGCATGCATGGCTCATGCTAGCTTGATTTCTATTCTCATAGCTACTATTTATATCGATTTGGCTTCTGCGATACAATGATACACTATGCTGAATAATTTGATGATACAAGGTTGTACATATCAGCCTAGCTAGATTCAGAAGCTTATTGTTCAGACTGTGTGTTCGATAAGAACAATGATCCGCTGACTTTGCTAGGTGCCTTTGATTATGCATTTGCTTGGAATTACGGTCAGAAGCTAGAGGCATTATCTAATTGAGGCCTCTTTTTTGCATTGTTCAAACAAGAAGCTCAAGCTTGGAGAGAGCTTATCATGTAAGGAGACATCTATAGAGCCAGCCCCAGTGTGCAAGGTGTTTAGGCGCATCGATGAGGAGAATACTGCAGACAACTTCTGCAAGGTACTATGTACATCGGAGTTAGAGGTGATTACCATCCCCAATCGTGTTCTACCCTGGTTTTACGGTGGGTGTCCAAAGTCCATCAACCTGAAGATGTCCACTGCATGCACCTGGATTGTGGACCTGAAGCAACAAGATGGCAATGTTTTAATGGACGCAGGATGGCCAGAGTTTGTCAAAGCACATGACTTGAAGGAAGGATACCTCATGACCTTCAAGAAGCTTGACACCAAATCATTGCAGGTGCTCATATTTGGTTACAATTGTTGTGAGAAGGTTATATGGTGTTCAGGTTATCACCCATCGCTGGGGCAACAATATGAATCACAACTGTATTAAGTTGTCTTACAAATGTTCTGTAGAGAGAGCTGGTCTATAATAGTATACTGCTCTCTTTAATGATGCATTGTGGTGAACATGATGGTACCATTACTGGATTGTGTTCACATGTGAGGGGGGATATTGAAATGTATAAGTGGATTGCCTAGCCCTTTCCATTAGTTTGAACTTTTGGTTGCGTTGGCTAGTGCATGAAGCTTGACATGGTATCAGAGCCCAGGGTCTCGAGTTCGAGACCCGGCTTTCGTAATTTATCCTAAAAATTGCTGCTGCCCTCCGTTGCCCTCCTCGGAGTCCACGTTTATGCCTTTTGATCTATACCTCTGAGTCTCCTTGTGTTGACCTCTTCCCTTCTTCCGGTCACACGTGAGGAGGGGTGTTGAGATGTATAAGTGGATTGCCTAGCCCTTTCCATCAGTTCGAACTTTTGGTTGCGTTGGCTAGTGCATGAAGTTTGACAAACCTTATTTATGTGTACAACTCTCTAGTTATACTATTAATTATTATGTGCTTATGTTGGCTGGATTGTGATGAACATGAGATGTTCTGTTGTTTACGTAAAGAAAAAAACGTGATGTTTTTTCGAATCCTGCGCTGGATATGTTTTGCACAAACTAGTGAAGTGCCCGCTGACAAAACATATTATGCGCAAATAGGCAACCCTCAGTAACGATCATGGGTTCAAGTGTCCAGGATCCAGTGCCTTGACATAAGCAAGGCACAGATGAACAGTACGGTGACTTGTAGATTTGGCCGTTGGATTGAAAATAGATAGCTAAGATCTAAGTATTGTAGCATGTATCATATGTAATGTTCATGGTTCTAAAGCACATGTACTGTGGATGACGTACTGTAGCACATGTACTGTACATTGGTTGGTCCTGTAGCATTTACTAGTTCATAGTCATCTGTCCAATTATTTTTTATCCAACGGCTGAAAGGGAGGGCCAAGGCATGGTACTGTTTATGTGTGGCTCGCCTTCATCAAGGCACTCGATCTCATTCCGGGTTCAAGTGCTACCCCATGTAGCACCACTTTTTTTTGGGTTAGCCGAGACAACCTTCCCAATAAAAAAAAGTACTACCTTCCCTGCATGGGCCAATTGTTTGTACTTTTGGGCTGCCGCCGGCTATGTACATGGTGATTGCGGTCAGCCTACTTACTTTGCTGATAACAATCCAAAAACATTTAATGGGCCTCTGACTCATGCCATTGGGGCCCTTCCTAATTTAAACACGGAGATCCTATGATTGGCCCCTCAAGAAACCGAGATTCTACATATTAAGTTATTTTTATTTCGTATCAATTATGATTATGATTCTTTTTAAATGCGCATAGCCAGTATGCGCATCTACATGGGCTCTATATTTTGATATATTCATATAGTCGATTTCAAAATTATCATAAATTATATAAAGTTCCAAGATTTATTCTATCAGTTTGCAAGATCTTACAGTGTATTTGTAGTTTAAAAAAAATGACAAACCTCTTCATCAGATTGTTGTTAACAAGTGCAGTGTTGTGAACCCAAAATATATTACATACTCCCTCGTAGATCAAATTTGAACTAATTAAGTTGAACCCGGAACAACAGTTAGTATGGATTAGATGCATGGAGTACGAAAAACGAATGAATAGGCAATATTTCAGTTTTTCCTTCAGTTGAGAATGCTAGAGCAGGACCCATTTGCCAGTAGCGTCCCTCAACATTTGAAGGTAAAAACAAACAAAAGGGATCGAAAAAAAAGAAAGTATCCTAAATATCTCGGGTTAAAATATATCAAGAAATCACATATTTCTTGTACATAGAGGCTGACATTGGGGACCCATCGGCCAACAATGGAAAAAAATCCAAGAAAGGAAAAAATTATCGTACAAACTGACATGTGGGACGCATTTTGCAGCAGCGTCCTCAACTTTAACAAAGGCGGCAAGGGATCGAAAGAAAAAGCAAAGTTGCCAGAAATCAGCGGTCAAAAATAAATCCAAGAAATGAAATGTTTATTGTTCATAGAGGCTGACATGTGGGACCCAGGAGCCAGCAGCGTCCTCAACGTTTCAAAGGCGGCAGGGGATCGGAAAAAAGGCAAGTGACCATATATCAGGTGCCAAAAATAATCCAAGGAAAGAAACTTTTATTGTACATAGAGGATGACATATGGGTCCCGTTTTGCAGGAGCGGTATCACCGTTTCCAAGGCGGCATGGGATCGAAAAAAAAGAAAGGAAAGGTTTATCGTTCAGAGAGGCTGAGATGTGGGACCCATGGGCCAGCAACGTCCTCTTAGTTTCAAAGGTGGCAGGGGATAAAAAAGGCAAATAGCCAGTAATTAGGGTCAAAAATAAATCAAACAAAGGACACTTTTACTGTTCATAGAGGCTGACATGTGGGACCCATGAGCCAGCAGCGTCTCAACGTTTCAGAGGCGGCATGAGATCGAAAGAAAAAGTCAAATAGCCAAAAATTATGGGTCAATAATAAATCAAACAAAGGAAAGGTTTATTGTTCATAGAGGCTGATATGTGGGACCCCTGAGCTAGCAGCGTCCTCAACGTGTTAAAGGCGGCAGGAGATCGAAAGACAAAGGCCAAAAATCAGTTGGTAAAAAAATCCAAGAAAAGAAACATTTACCGTTCTGAGAGGATGACATGCGGGACCCATAGGCAGTAGCATCCTCAACGATTCCAATGCGGCAGGGGATCAAAAGGGGTCAAAAATAAATCCATCAAAGGAAAATTTTATTGTTCATAGAGGATGCGGGACCGACCTGCCAGTAGCGTCCTCATCGTTTCAAAGGGGGCAGGGGATCAAAAGAAAATGGCAAATAGCCAAAAATTAGGGGTAAAAAATAAATCCAATGAAGGACACTTTTATTGTTCATACAGGATGACATGCGGGACCCATGAGCCAGCAGCTTCCTCAACGTTTCAAAGGCGACATGAGATCGAAAGGAAAAGGAAAGTGACCAAATATCAGGAGCCAAAAATAATCCAAGAAAAGAAACTTTATTGTGCATAGAGGATGACATGCGGGTCCCATTTTGCAGCAGCGGTCTGAACGTTTCAAAGTCGGCATGAGATCGAAAGAAAAAAACAAGTGCCAAATATCAGGAGCCAAAAATAATCCAAGAAAAGAAACTTTTATTGTACATAGAGGATGACATGCGGGTCCCATTTTGCAGCAGCGGTCTCAACGTTTCCAAGGCGGCACAGGACCAAAAGAAAAAGGAAGTAGCCAGAAATCAGGGTGTCAAAAAATACAAGAAAAGAAATATTTCGATTGGGCTGCCTTCTGGCCATCTGGGCCTTCAAACTATCCTGCTGGACGCCTTTTGATTCGTACAATTTCAGCCCATTCCAAAACAGGAAAGTCATATGCTCGCAAAAACAAAAAACAAGGAGATTCAACATATAAGTTTGTTTATGTAAAAATAAAGATTTAATTTATCCCTTTGCAATAGCTCAGAGCGAAATACACTGTTTATTGTCTGCAAAATAATAAAATATCACATGTGTCTTGTACGGGGAGGCTGACATCGGGGACCCATGATCCAGCAGCGTCGTCAACGTTTTAAAGGCGGCAGGGGATGGAAAGAAAAAATAAACCAAAAATCTGTTGGTAAAAAATCCAAGAAAAGAAACATTTTCGTTACGAGAGGATGACATGCGGGACCCATGAGGCAGCAGCATCCTCGGCGTTTATTGTTCATAGAGGCTGACATGTGGGACCCGTGAGCCAGCGGCGTCCTCAACGTTTTAAAGGCGGCAGGAGATCGAAAGAAAAAATAAGCCAAAAATCATTTGGTAAACAAAATCCAAGAAAATAAACATTTACCGTTCTGAGAGGATGACATGCGGGACCCATGAGGCAGCAGCATCCTCAACGATCCCAAGGCGGCAGGGGATCAAAAGAAAAAAAAAAGGAAATATCCAGAAATTAATTAGGGGTTTAAAATAAATCCATCAAAGGAAACTTTTTTGTTCATAGAGGAAGACATGTGGGACCGACCTGCCAACATCGTCCTCATCGTTTCAAAGAGGGCAGGAGATCAAAAGAAAAAGGAAAATAGCCAGAAATTAGGGGTCAAAAATAACTCCAAGAAAGGAAACTTTTATTGTTCGTAGAGGATGACATGCGGGACACATGAGCCAGCAGCTTACTCAACGTTTCAAAGGCGGCATGAGATCGAAAGAAAAAGGCAAGTGACAAAATATCAGGAGCCAAAGATAATCCAAGAAAAGAAACTTTATTGTAAATAGAGGATGACATGCGAGTCCCATTTAGCAGCATCGGTCTCAACGTTTCAAATGCAGCTTGAGATCAAAAGAAAAAGAAAGTTGATTGTACATAGAGGATGACATGCGGGTCCCATGAGTCAGCAGCTTACTCAACGTTTCCAATGCGGCAGGGGATCAAAAGAAAAAGGAAATAGCCAAAAATCTGAGGGTGAAAAAAAATCGAAGCAAAGAAACTTTTATAGCACATAGAGGATGACATGCAGGTCCCATGAGCCAGCAGGTTCCTCAACGTTTCAAACGTGGCATGAGATCGAAAGAAAAAGGCAATTGACCAAATATCAGGAGCCAAAAATAATTCAAGAAAAGAAACTTGATTGTACATAGAGGATGACATGCGGGTCCCATGAGCCAGCAGGTTCCTCAACGTTTCAAACGTGGCATGAGATCGAAAGAAAAAGGCAAGTGACCAAATATCAGGAACCAAAAATAATTCAAGAAAAGAAACTTGATTGTACAAAGAGGATGACATGCGGGTCCCATGAGCCAGCAGGATCATCAACGTTTCAAACGTGGCATGAGATCGAAAGAAAAAGGCAAGTGACCAAATATCAGAAGCCAAAAATAATTCAAGAAAAGAAACTTGATAGTACATAGAGGATGACATGTGGGTCTCATTTAGCAGCAGCGGTATCACCGTTTTAAACGTGGCATGAGATCGAAAGAAAAAGGCAAGTGACCAAATATCAGGTGCCAAAAAAATCCAAGAAAAAAAAGTTTTATAGTACATAGAGGATGACATGCGGGTCCCATTTAGCAGCAGCGGTATCACCGTTTGAGAGGCGGCACGGGATCGAAAAAAAGGCAAATGACCAATTATGAGGTGCTAAAAAGAATGCAAGAAAAGAAAGTTTTATAGTACATAGAGGATGACATGCGTGTCCCATTTAGCAGCAGCGGTATCACCGTTTGAGAGGCGGCACGGGATCGAAAGAAAAAGGCAAGTGACCAAATATGAGGTGCCAAAAAAAACTCCAAGAAAAGAAAGTTGATTGCACATAGAGGATGACATGCGGGTCCCATTTAGCAGCAGCGGTCTCAACGTTGCCAAGGCGGCACGGGATCAAAAGAAAAAGGAAGTAGCCAGAAATCAGGGGGTCAAAAAAAAATCCAAGAATAGAAAGAATTTTGGTTCATAGAGGATGACATGCGGGACCCATGATCCTGCATCGTAAACGGCTCGATCGGAGAGCGTTGAACGAGATGGCGCGATCGAGAGAAAAAATAATGCTAGAGAGGCTGCCATCTGGGCCCTACATCCCTGGGCGGTGCAGATTTGCGTTGACTCGGCCGGTGAACCCGAGAATTCGCGATGCACCACGTCCCAGGCCACCATAGGAGACGTTTTGGCCGCTTTCGTCGGGCTAGGTGGCCTCAAAAATGAGAAAAAAAAAAGTTTTGACATGCACCACGGAGAGACCCAAAATCGTCGGCCATGGTGCACCAGCAACCACGGCGCGACTTCAACTTCGTCGGCCATGTCAACTTTTCTTATAGTGTAGCCTCTCAGCCATTGCTAATACCTCTTTCATTGCATGAGCTTCCGCCATAGCCACTGAGGAGACATGTGGGAGCATCACACAACATGCTGCAACTAGGCGACCCTCGAAATCCCTAATCATAGCTCCAGTCGAACCAAAACCATCATCTACATAATATGAAGCATCCACATTCACCTTGAGAACACGAGGTTCAGGCCTAGTCCATCGTTCATCCCGTAAGTCACGCCTTTTCCGTTTTCTTGCATTGGCAGTGATAGTCAGAATGGATAGTTTGCACTTGTACATAGGCGGTACATTTTCATTGTGAGTTCTCCTCCTTCTAATCCACCATAAATACCAAGAAGCCACAACGAGGACAGCAGAGCCGGCCCTATCAATCACTTGTGCTTCCTGGATGACTTGACTCAACCCGAGTTGTTCCCATATTTCATGTGTTGTTTCACAAGTGAATAATAGATGGTGGATATCTTCTTCACCTATGTGACATATTGGGGATTCTCCACTTGTTCCACCCGTGTCTATTTGCTAGTATACTTTTTAATGGAAGAATTCCATGGAGAGCTCTCCACATAAAGATTTTTTACTTTACCCGGGATATCCAACTTCCACAGATTTCGCCATACTGGATTTAGTACTGATGCTCCTGGTAATGCTAGCCGTGCAGCATTGTGGCCAAATTGATGGCGCCACTGTATGTGATATGCCGACCGTACAGTAAAAAATCCATGCTTAGTAAGAGACCATGAGATAAAATCATTGAAGCCATTTGTATTCAAAGAAATTTGGCAAATTTGGTTTGCATCCACAGCACTGAAAATTGAGTTGATCAACTCGGCATCCCATTGGCCTGTTATTGGATCTATAAGCTGACAGACTTTTGTTAGAATTGTGTTACCCCACTGAGATGTAACCCTCATATTTGGGCTAGAGGGTATCCAAGGATCACTCCATATTTTAATATCCTCTCCATTCCCCACCCTCCAAATAAATCCTCTTTTAAAAGTGGCTAAACCGGCTAATATACTTTGCCAAGTAAAAGATGATCCTGCCTTTGGTCCTGCCTGTAGAATATTGCATTGTGGATAGTACTTTGCTTGTAGAACTCTAGAACATAGTAAATTAGGCTCGTCAATTAATCTCCATATTTGTTTGGCCAACATAGCTAGATTGAAGCTCTAAAAATCTCGAAAACCCATGCCCCCTTCATTCTTTGGGTAGCAAAGTTTCCACCCTGCAAACCAATGCATTTTGTTGCTGTTCTCATTATCTCCCCACCAGAACTAAGCTATTGCATCCATCATGCTCTTACATACCCCTTTCGGAATCAGAAAAACTGACATTGCATATACTGGTATC
This sequence comes from Lolium rigidum, assembly GCF_022539505.1. Classification (NCBI taxonomy): domain Eukaryota; kingdom Viridiplantae; phylum Streptophyta; class Magnoliopsida; order Poales; family Poaceae; genus Lolium; species Lolium rigidum. The sequence goes on from NC_061508.1 coordinate 199,473,729, forward strand.
GCTTGAGCAATGGCTTTCAATAAAATTTATTTTCCTTTAATCGATAGTTGTTTTTCCTTCCAACCATTTATTCTTTGGATAATCCTTTCCACAAAATGCTTGAAGCAATCACTCCGGTCCACTCCTACCAAGGCAGGGAGACCCAAGTACTTGTCTGAAAGGGCTTCTGTGTCTATGTGCAACGCCTCACAAATTTCAGATCTCAACAAAACATTTGTGTTAGGAGAGAAGAAAGTGCTAGACTTTGCCAAAATCACCATCTGTCCCGAGTTAGCACAATAGGTATCAAGGACTTGTTGCAAGGAAGTTGCATTCATCATATCCGCTCTCATGAGAATCAGGGAATCATCAGCAAATAACAGGTGTGAAACTGACGGTGCATTCCTGCACACCCTTATCCCATCAATGCCACCAACTTCTTATTCATACAACAACAAACTTGATAATTCCCCCGTGCACAATAAGAAAAAATAAGGAGAGAGAGGATCCCCCTGACGGAGCCCTCTGGTAGGTGTAAACATATCGGTCTCTTCAGAGTTAAACCGCACTTGATATCTGACAGATCTAACACAAGCCATCATCATATTGATCCAAGCATCATCAAACCCGAGCTTTCTCATCATATTTTCCAAGAAAATCCACTCCACTCTATCATAAGCTTTATGCATATCTAATTTTACTGCACAAGAACCAACAGCTCCATTTCTCTTATTTTTGATAGCATGAATACTCTCATAAGCAACAAGCACATTATCACTAATCAACCTTCCAGGAACAAAGAAACTTTGCATCGGAGAAATAATATCTGGAAGAATACCTTTCAGTCTCATCGCCAGCACCTTGGAAATAATCTTGTATATAACATTACACAGGCTAATAGGGCGAAACTGGGTAATTAACTCAGGGTCATCAGTTTTTGGTATAAGAACCACTGTTGTGTCATTCCACCCCTCCGGTATTGTACCTGAATTTAGTGCTTGCAAAACTTCAGAGGTAATCTCTTCACCAAACACATCCCAAAAATGTTTATAGAATACCGCATGGATCCCATCCGGCCCTGGAGCTTTGAAGTCTATGATACTAAAAGCCGCCTTTTTTACCTCCTCAGCAAAATATGGCGCTTTTAGTTTTTCATTCATCTCGACAGTCACTCTTGGATGTATTTTCTCAAGGAGAACCAGATCAGTGGCCTGTATTTCAGAGGAGAAAAGATTAGAGAAATAATAAAAAAACAATCGGTTTAAGCCCATTAGTACCTTCTACCCATTGGTTTGCTTCGTTTTTTAATACCTTTATGAAGTTCTTTTTCCGTCTAGCCGAGGCAAAGTTGTGAAAACATGACGTGTTCCTATCACCCTGATTCAGCCAGTTAGCTCGAGCTCTTTGAAGCCAATGTATTTCCTCCTATTCCAAGAGCACCTCAATCAACTCCGCTATCTCCTTGGCTTTTGATTCACTTTCATCCGATATGGTTCCAGAAACTGCAGGTTCAAATTCACGTTGACCTTTTCGGAGACGAGTTTTGGGTCTTTTGAGGACATTACTATCCCACTCATGCAATGCTTCATGAACTCGGCCAAGCTTATTAAGGACACCGTCGTTGGCCTCCGTGTCACCTGCTTTCTCCCAAGCTTGTTGGACAATATCTTTGAAATTTCGCTCCTGGAGCTACCTTGCTTCAAACCGTTTTGGCCCCTTTTTAGCCTGTCCCAGGGAACCTTGAAAATCAGTATCAAGAAGAATAGCACGATGACCACACTTACAGTAGTCCAAGTGTTGAAGAACCGCTCCAGGAAATAAGTTGGACCAAGCATTGTTAGCTACATCACGATCCAATCTTTCGCGTATTCTGCCACGCTTCCAAGTATACCGGTCACCAATGAAACCCAAATCATCAAGATTGCAGTCAGAAAGTGCATCTCGGAACACCTGCATATACCTTTGTGGTCTAGGATTTCCACCATATTTTTCATGGGAAAACATAATCTCATTAGGATCCCCAATGACCACCCAAGGGAGATCATATTGGCCATTCAGTTCCCGCAACTTATCCAATGTTTTATATTTATCCTGCCAACGAGGTTCACCATACATACCCGTTAGCCTCCATTCCCTGCCATCATTCTCCAAGATCTTGACATCAATGTCATTTGGAGCGGAGAAGAGTTGTTGCACAACCACCTCTCTCTTCCAAAGCATAATCACACCACCACTTCTTCCATCGCTGGGATTAACAATTTTAAAATTCATCTTTAACTGTCTTTGCAAGCACTCTGTCGGGTAAGTATCAAGATGAGTCTCTGATAAGAAAATCACCTGTGGGTCACATCGCTTCCGAATATTCGAAAGCGCACGAACTGTCGGGGCTTTACCCAGACCCTGACAGTTCAGAGATAAAGTTTTCATTGCGACCGGAAGAGCTCCTCTCGGGAACTCGCCGATCCTATTGAGGAGGAGTCAGCTCCGTCCTTCTTCGTGCGCTTTGTTTTGTTGGTGTTTGTTTTACCCGTATTCTCCTCATCTACCCCAACTATCACTGGTGGAGTCTCCATCGGGAGAGTGCCATCCCCTGTATGTTCCGCCAATTCATCCTCTGAATAGTCATTTAGGTGATTTCTCTTAGCACCCAAAATAGGGATCCCAACATTGTCAATGTCCATGTCTTTATCTTTAAGGGGGCTGGTAGCAGTATCCTTTAGAGAAGGATCTATGACGGCATTACCATTGACAAAAGCAAGTGCATTGTGTCGCCAGCTCCCACCATTATAGCCGCCACGGCCAGTATCTCCACGGCCACTATCAAAAGCGTTAGAAAATCTTCCTCCTCTAAATCCTCTTCCTCTTCCTCTAGCCCCTGGAGCAGCACGACCATGCCATGTATCCCAATCTGCTTTCAGCCAGTCGCCCCACTTTAAATCATCTTTAACATGTTCTCCAGTACCGCACTCTAAGTGAGAGTGCCCAATGAATCCGCAGGCACCGCAAAATCGTGGCATCTTCTCATATTTCAATTTGAAAACCTCCCTTTGGCCACATCTGATCATAGAAACCCACCTTTCCAGATTTTTCCTAACATCAAGTCGGGTTTTTTACACGGACAAAATTACCCGCAACTTGAACATTTGTTTGAATCTCCTCCACCTTTCCAGCTTTCTTCTCCATCAAATTCCTTATCAAAGTCTCATTACGGTATCCAACAGGAAGTTTCTATATCTGAATCCATGTGCAGAAAAATTTAAGATCGATGAAATATGTGTCCTTCATACCCTCATATGGTTCAATAAAGACAATAGCTTGTCTAAAGAGCCAGCCCTCCCCCCCCCTCTGAACCTTCATCCAATCTCCTAGACACAAACACTGGATCGTGAATAAGTTGCCCTCTAGATGGTTGAATTGAATCTCTTTTGCTGGGCTCCAAGCTACTTTCATGTGTTGCTCAAAGGTAGAAGCACTGAAATAATTCTGTGTATGAACCCTAGCTAGCGCCATCCACTTCACACCTTCCTTCGGAACTCCTTCCAGATCTTCGAACACTAGGTCATCGAAATCTTCCTCTCCGATCCCGAGCCGGTTGAGCATGTCATCAATGCGTTCCTCCCCCTTCTGATCTGAACCACCCTGTCGATTTCCAGAATTCGCCGAAGAAGCCTCCATGCAGGAGTCTTGGAAGCGAACCCCAGATGGAGAACAGGCCCGCCCAAGCGAGACGACCTGGAGGAGAATAGCCTCGGCAAGCGAACCCTGAGAAGCTGTAATGGAAACGAGAAACGGATTCCTCCACGCCAAACTGATCGGCAATGGAGTCGAGGAAACCCTAGTCGCCCTGTCTCCACGACGCCAGGTCTTGTTTTGTTCTGATGCACATATGTTTGATGCTAAGTCAAATCGCTTTGCATTTGATTCACGCCAAAGACGTGACATTATTTATTTTTGTTCTTTGCATGGAACACTCGCGTTCTTGATTGCATGGCGCAAGCTAGTTTCTCTAATGCTGAATCCGGTACCTCGGCCGCTCGTACAAAGGGCAAAGTCAGAAACTTGAATGGGCTGCAAGTCTATACGTCTGAATTGTAATCAGGATACATAAAGAAACTGCAAACCTAGAAGAGCTGACCAAAAGGCCTAATGAAGTGTTAACCACGGCAAAATAAGAAAAGAGATCAGGAACCTGGCGATCTAAGCAAGAGGGCAAAGAAAGGAGCAGCATGCATGCATGTTTGCATGTTGGTTTGTTGTAGTCGCTGGCGGGAACGTGCAGAGATCCTAGTCGTGCCTACCTCAACTGCACTTTTATTCCTCTCCTTTTGATATCGTCACCCTATTGTCTACACATGTTGTCGTGCCCTAATTGTGTTAGAGTCTTAGAGAACGATCTGGACCATTTGCAGAGAAACGCTTCCAGATGGCCGTCTTACGTTCCACCATTTGCAGAGAAATGCTTTTCTCCCATCATCCTATGCACGCGAGGTCCCATGCATCATTGTTTCGTTTGCTTTGAAATTTGGACATGCAAGAAATCTCTTCTGGCATTTTGCATGCTTATCAGTGAAAGGTATAATGTCCCTTACTTCCATCACACTCTCATCCGTTAGTCCACATATCTAATATTTAATCTTAAATTTAAAAGGATGATTGTGTATGTTAGAATAATTGTCAAAATAACTATCTATTTAAACCCATATTTTTATTTCGGTGTTATCTTTTAAACAAGACTAAAATTGACAAGATTCAAAGCCAAATTCTGAAATAATATGAAACATCATGATTCACAATGAAACAACATTAAAGTAGTCCACTATATGATAAATTTATCGAACACGTCTAACACGAGTTTAAAGTATGACGAAACATATTTGATATTGTTTATCTTGATTTTCCTCAATGTATTTTATGATTTGAACTCTAACGACATGCGTTACCATTTTTTCTAACTATGATGAACAAATTTTGAAACGCAGTGAAACAAACTGTTTCAAAAAGAAAATTCAGGTGTTACAAAGTTTTTCTAATTTTCATCGGGTTTCAAAGTTGATTTTTAAATATTGTACGCACATATTCAATAAATATTGTACGAACATATTCAATATTGGTCTTGTTTTGAAGCTCTTTTGGTTTTCTTATTCCTGGTTTAAAGCTATAGAATTTCAGGTTTTAAAACTAGAGTGAAAGAAGAGGGAATGAAGTTGACAGTGCAAAAGGTGAAAGAGAGAAGGTGGGGATATGCATGGGCCCTTCCCGTGCATGATAGATTCGCCGCTCTCCCCTTTGCGTTTGGATGTTTTCCACACTTTGGAGAATAAACTGCAGAATACTAAAACATAAACAAGCTGAACAAGCTTTCCTTCCTAGTACCCTATTTAACGATTCTAATGTTAAGGCAATATGCTTGTTGTATTATCAGGGGGCCAAAGGCCACAATATATAGTACATGTACATGTGGAAATATGCAGGAAGCCCCCTAACATATGGGGAAACTACAATATACAGATATATACATCTAACACCCCCCCTCAAACTCATGGTGGATCCACAACACTGAGTTTGGAGAGTAAGAAATCATGCTGCGCTCGAGTCACGTGCCTTCGTAAAGAAATCCGCCAACCGCAAATCTGAAGGCACATAATGAACCGCAACAACATCATCCTGTACCTGAGCACGTGTGTAAAAAGCATCAACACCAATATGCTTGGTCAGCTCATGCTTGACCGGATCACGTGCAATACTGATAGCACCTGTACTGTCAGACAAAAGTGGAGTGGGTGTCGTAACCGAGACCCCAAAATCTGCAAGCAACCACCGTAACCAAGTCACCTCAGCAATCAACAAAGCCATAGCCCGCAACTCAGCCTCAACACTCGAACGGGAAAGCTGCGACCTGTTTCTTCGTCTTCCAAGCAACAAGCGAACCACCAAGAAACACACAGTAAGCAGAAAGTGAACGACGATCCGTAGGATCACTCGCCCACGTAGCATCCGAATAGCACTGGAGCTGGAGAGAGCTGGAACGGGGAAAGAAAAGGCGACGAGTGATCGTGCCACGAAGGTAACGTAGAACGCGGAGGAGATGACTATAGTGAACAAGTGGTAGGAGCTGAGACAAACCGACTCGGAATATGAACAGGATAAGAAATATCGGGACGAGTGACAAGCAAGATAAACAAGACTCCCAACAAGATGGCGATAACGGGTGGGATCGGGAAGAGGATCACCATCGATAGGACGAAGCTTAACATTAAGCTCCATAGGAGTATCAACCGTGCGCTCATCCCCAAGAGCAGCACGAGCAAGAAGATCCTGAATGTACTTTTCCTGAGAGATAGAAAAGCCATCGGAAGAGGAGGAAACCTCAATGCCAAGAAAATAGCGAAGAGGACCAAGATCAGTCATAAGAAACTGATCACGAAGACGAGCCTTGACGAAGGAAATATACTCAGGATCATCACCAGTAATGATCATATCATCAACATAGAGAAGAAGAAGAGTACGTCCACGAGGAGAAGTGTGAACGAAAAGTGCTCGGATCATGAAGACTAGGAGAGAAACCAGCAGCGAGTCACCACGGAGGCGAAGCGCTCAAACCAGGCACGAGGGGCCTGTTTGAGACCATAGAGAGAACGTCGAAGACGACAAACCATCCCATCGGGAACGAGAATACCCGGGAGGAGGCTGCATGTAAACCTCCTCACTCAACTCGCCATTAAGAAAAGCATTCCGAACATCAAGCCGGGAGACGGACCGGCGGCGAACGGAAGCAACAGCAAGAAGGGTACGCACGGTAGTCATATGAGCCACGGGGGCAAAAGTCTCATCATAGTCACGCCCGTGCTCCCGCTGAAAACCACGAGCCACAAGACGCGCTTTATAGCGCTCAAGAGATCCATCGGAGCGAGTCTTAATTTTATAGACCCACTTACACGTGATAGGACGAACACCGGAAGGGGGAGAAACAAGATCCCAAGTGCCGGTGCGCTCAAGCGCAGCGATCTCCTCAGCCATGGCAAGCTGCCATTCGGGATGACGCTCGGCATCCCGATAAGAAGTCGGCTCGGAAACGACAGAGAGACCATACCGACTAGGAGAGTAACGAGCTGGAGCACGACGCCGACGCACAGGCCGTGAAGGGGAAGCTCATCCGCAGAAGACAAGTCATCGAAGAAGAGGAAGAAGGGACAGCATCGGAAGGAGCCGAAGCCGGAGAACGAGGAGTACTAGGTGGACTAGACGAACGAGAGGATGGCGCCGAAGGGGCGCATCGAAGTAGGAGGGAGGGGAGGAGGAACAGCGGGGGTGCATCCGGAAAAAGAAGAAAAGAGATATCATCCACCGGGTAAGTACCCGAGGTGGGGCGAGGATAGAAGGGACGCGTCTCATCAAACGTGACGTCACGAGAGATGCGCATCCGACGACCAACGGGGTCCCAACAGCGATAGCCCTTATGCTCATCACCGTATCCGAGAAAAACACACTCAACGGATCGAGCGGTTAGTTTGGTGCGTTCACGAGTAGGCGGAAGGACATAGCAGACGCAACCAAATGAACGGAGAGTCGAGTAGTACGGAGAAACACCGGAGAGACGCTCGAGAGGAATGCCACCCTGTAGAGCAGCGGAAGGCTGAATGTTAATGAGGTGGGCTGACGTAGCAACAGCCTCAGCCCAGAAATATGGCGGAAGAGAAGAAGCAATCATCATAGCACGGGTGGTCTCAAGAAGATGACGATGCTTACGCTCGGCGACGCCATTTTGAGCATGCGCGCCGGGACAAGAAAACTGAGCAAGAGTGCCCTCCTCAGCAAGGACACCACGAAGGTGCTGGGAGATATACTCACCAGCAGAGTCAGCACGGAACACGCGAATGGGTGAGGAATACTGAGTGCGGACCATGGCCGCAAAACGCCGATAAATAGAGAGCACCTCACTGCGAGAGTGCATGAAAAACACCCGGGTGTACCGTGAAAAATCATCAATGAATAAGATATAGTATCGATGGCCCCCTTTCGAAGCGAAGGGAGCCGGACCCCAAACATCCGAATGGACTAAATCGAACGGTCGCCGAGAGACGAGACACACTAGTAGGATAAGGAAGCTGAATCTGTTTGCCTAACCTACAGCCCCGACGAGTGTAACGACCCATCTCCGGAGACAGACCCCAGAAGGCCACGATGAACCAAAGACGACAGACGAGAGTCACAAAGGTGACCAAGACGATGATGCCACTGCTGAAAAGAGCCGGTGACAGAGGCAACAACTGGAGGAGAACTGGCAGATGGTGTGGCAGCGGAAGGAACACGAAGCCAGTCTAACTCCCAAAGGCCCGGAGACTTACGGCTACGAGGGCCAGCTCCAATCAGGGCCTGTGTGCGACGATCCTGAACCGCACAAGACTCAGCATCAAGAATGACGCGACAACCAGAATCGGTGAGCTGGCTAGCAGAGAAAAGGTTCATCCGAAGGCGAGGAACATGAGAAACATCGGGGACGAGAGAAAGAGGGAGTAGAAAGGGTACCTCTACTAGAAACAGGAATAGAGGTACCATCAGCCGTGACAACACGGACGGGAGAAATAAGAGACCGAAGAGCGAGACGGGATAGAAGACTCGGAGGTCATATGAAAGGAAGCTCCGAATCCGGATACCACGGGGACGTACTCGATCGTGTAGAAACCGGTGGTCGCGCGAGTGCCGGAAGAGCCGATCCACGGAACCGGCGAAGCACCCGGCGAAGAAGAGTCCGTAGTAGCGAGCGGACCACGAAGACCCCGAGAATGTCCCGATCGGAAAGTGCAACTGCAGACGATCCCGAAGAGCCGGCCTGGCGACGATCCCGGAACTGGCGACGTAAGCCGGGATCCCGCGTCCAACGGGTGGAGGAAGTGTGGCCAACCTTGCCACGGTAGGTGCAATGAGGACGAGGGCGGAGACTCGGACCGCGAGGCTGCCGACGTAAGCCGGAATCCCAAGCATCAAGCAGGCGGTGAAGCTGCGCTATCTCATGCGCAGAGAGGGGCGCGACTGGAGAGGTCGACGTACAATCAGGTGCCGACGAGGAGCTATCAGCCACACGCACAGAGGCCACCAAAGGGGGCGACGGAGAGAAACACACCGATGAAGACAGAGTCGGCAAAGCGCGGTCATAACCACGTGAAGAGGCCGCGAAAGTCGATGTAGAGCGGCAGGCCGACGTAGACGGAGTCGACGAAGCGCGGCCATAACCGCGGGAAGAGGCCGCAAAAGTCGATGTAGAGCGGCGGGCCGACGTAGACGAAGTCGGCGAAGCGCGGACAGAGCCGCATGAAGAGGCCACAAAAGTCGGCGAAGCGCGGGCAGAGTCGCGTGAAGAGGCCGCAAAAGTCGATGTAGAGCGGCGAGCCGACGAAGACGGAGTCGGGAAAGCGCGGGCAGAGCCGCGTGAAGAGACTGCAAACGGCGACGAAGAATGGCTAGCCGTACCAAGTACCGAAGGGAGACCCAAAGAGAAGGCGCGATCAGCGGAAGAAGACATAGCTGACGACAGTTTTTTTTTTTTTTGCTTTTTTTTTTTTCTCAGAGTGATGTCAAACTGGTGGAAAACGGGCTGATCGAGAAGAGCAGGGACAGACGGGAGATCGGCCAGCAGCAGGGACGACCACGCGAGAGCAGAGCAGCAGATCGGCCAGCAGCAGGGCGGGCGGATCGCGTGGGAGTCTGGCGCGCGTGGGCGCGTGGCCGACGGGAGCAGGCGGGCGGAATCCGGGCGCGGAAGTCGCGGGCGGGCGGAATCCGGGCGCGGAAGTCGGGTGCGCGTGGCCGACGGGAGCGGGCGGGCGGAATCCGGGCACGCGTGGGCGCGTGGCCGACGGGAGCGGCCGGCCTGCCTGGGAGATCGATCGGGGGCAGCCTGGACTGGCGACGGAGAGCAGGCGCGCGGGGTGGGCGAGCGGAGCAGGCTGAGAACGGAGACGAACGGAGATCGGCGACGGAACAAGAAACGTCGGCCGGGATTAGAGGATCAATTTTGCTCTGATACCATGTTAAGGCAATATGCTTGTTGTATTATCAGGGCCAAAGCGCACGATATATAGATACGTATACGTGTGGAAATATGCAGGAAGCCCCCTAACATATGGGGAAACTACAATATACAGATATATACATCTAACATCTAATACGTTGTTTAATCAACAATAAAGATTCTAATTAGCAAAAAAAGGGTTTTGAAATGCATCATGAGTGGTCCACCTCAATAGGTGTGAACCTAAAATCATTATAAAACATTGTGGCCACTTTGCAAACAGACGTGAAACCAACATTGCTACCATCACTACCATGTCTGCAGGAAATACCAGATGAAAATCTATCGGATTGGGAGCCGCCAATCTTTGAAACCAAAACACACCGCTGCTCGCGCCAGGTTAGCCACCACCAATACGGGGATAGAGCCATGAAAGAATTATTTCACGCGTCTGGGTAGTGGGTACTCGTCTCCAAGTAGAAAGAACTTAATAAAACAAAACTGATAACCTTTACTCTCCACGTATTTCTTAAGCAATGCATCATGAAAAGATGTATCATTTGCGTAGAAGATGGCAGCCAATCGTCAATTACAATGCGTGTGAGCTTACAAGACGCACATACATAAGAGCATCTCCACCGGTAGCCCCCAAATATGCACCGGCAGAGGCGTCAGCACTTCCGTTTGGGGGGCGCCGGTACAACATCCTCTATTCGGGGGAGCTGCTCCCACACCGGCGCCCCCAAACAGGCGGCCCCGATAGATTTGAAAATTTAAATACAAATTTGCAACATGATATTCATACGTAGTTCGAATGAAATTTGTACAAATTTAACGTGAATTTAAACTAAAATACTAAAAATAAACATCTAGCGGTGCGGGGAGTCGAAGGCGCTGAAGTCCAGGTTGTCGCCGTTGGACGTCCCGAAGGACCAGCTGTCGGCGCCGTCGGCCTCCTCCTCGTCGGCCTCCTCCTCGTCGGCCTTCTCCTCCTTTGGCGTCGGCAGCTCGGATGGTCCGGCGAGGTCGACGTAGTTGGCGCCATGGTCCCTGGCAGACCACACCGCCGCCTGCCTCGGGTCGATCGCGATGTGGCGATAGTCTTCGTCGACGGAGCGGCCGAGGATGAAGTTCTGGCCGGGGAACTCTTCCTCGTCGCCGTCGCCACAGAGGGCCGCCTACGTCTCGGCCTCCTTCTCCCACCTTGTCTTCTTCGCCGGCGGAAGTGGTGGCGAGGCGTCCTCCTCCTTGACACGGGAGCGGCGCCCCGACCCCGCCGTCCGATGACCCGGAGCAGAGGAGGCGTGCCGCGCCGCGTCGTCGCGGATGACGACGCCTCCGGAAGGAGGCCCGGGCGCGGCCGAGCACGTGCGCCCGACGGCGGACGATCCGGTGCGGGAGGTTCCGGACGCCGCGGTTCGTGTCGGCGCCCCTGCGTGGTAGGCGTCGGTGCCATGATCGCCGCCTGCGGGAAGTAGACCGGCTCCCGTTGCCCGCGGAAGCGTGGACGGTAGCCGTACTCATGGAGCGTGGCGTCGACGTCGCGGCCGTACCACCAGGCACGACGGCCGACGTTGTTGAAGCAGCCGCCCGAGGGATTCTCCGTCCGCGCGAGCGCGACGGTGTGCTCGTTGTCGAAGCGCTGTTCCCAGGACGGGTTGTCGAGGGCATTCTCCGGGAGGCTCCTCTCCTCCGGCGTCATCTCGGACCGCCGTTGCCTGGCGAGGGCCCGCGTCTGTGGTCCTCGCGGCGGTGGCGGCATGGCGAAGCCGGCGTTGGAGACGTGCCATCCGTGCGGCAGCTTGTACTGCACTGGCACGGGGATGTGGTGCCAGTACAGCACGTCGGCCTCATCGTACGACAGCTGCGTCGAGCGGAGGATGCCGCCTCCGCTGTCGCCGGCCTTGTCGTTCTGCGCCATCGACGGGCGGTGGTTCGCGGAGGTGGGACGACGGCGGCTAGGGATGGACGACGGAGAAAAGAGAGGAGTGCGCGTTGGTGTGGTTTTAAGGAAGGCGGCGGACACGCATTGAAGGCGTGTGGGTAAGGTAGGTGGACGCCGCGTGGCCAGTCGCCGCCCTCGCCATTTTGGTTTCCGTGCGGTAGGCCATTAACACCGATGACCAACCTCCTCGTGTCGTTTTTGATGCGAACCGTCGCGTCCCCTCGCTGACAAGACGCCCCCACCCGCGAAAACCGTCGTTCCGCGAGGCGCCGGCGCGCCCGATTCGCACCCTTGGCGAAGGGGCCGGCACGGGGTTGCCGGCGATTCTATTGGGCTCCAAAATTGGCCGGCGCCATTTGGGGCGCGCCGGTGCGAGCCCATTTTCGCTCCCGGCCCCCAAAATGCTATCGGGGCCGGTATCGGGGGCGTCGGCAGAGATGCTCTAAGGGGTTGACTTAGTGTTCTCACATACATTTCACATTGATATGTGGTTCCCCATGTCCCCTGATGGTAGATTTATTAGACTACTAGACTACTCATAGTGAGTGGTAACATAGTTAGTAACATCAACATTATGCAATGCCACTAAGTATTGTGATGACATGTCATGTCATTAATTGAGAAAAGATATGATAGTGTTAACTAGCTATGTTACTATCACATTACACATTTCAAGAAAGAACTACTTTAGAAAGTAACGCATTTCCCAATAGTCCTAGTTAGCCGTCTCTTAGACTGCTCATAGTGCAAGTAACTTCACTAGTAACTCGGGGTCCAACTAAGCAAATTTGGTTATGTGGCATTGAGTTAATGAGGAGAGAGGAGGATAGAGTAACATACCTAGCTAGTTACCGTAACATCACATTTTTCAAGACACAATGAATCTACAAGATAATTAATGGAGTCATATATGATACTACATTGATGTTACTATGCACTATGAAGATAGTAACATAACCTAGTGTTATGTGCATGACACTAGTTGAAGTTACTATGCACTATGACCAGCCTTAGCTTTTACCATCTAGGATCGGAGCTGATGAGGAGACCTAGTAAATGAAGAAGGAGAACATCAATGCATGTAAGAATAGAAGTGACTCTTGTCCTGAAAACCAAGAAAATGCATTAATAGGCTGACCAGGTGTAGCCTGCTGAAAGAACACGGATGTCGCCTAAAGGGGGGGTGAATAGGTGGTTTAAAACTTTTAAGAGACGGGTTTAACAAATACGAAATAAAACTAGCGTTTACTTTGTCAAGCCCAAAGCCTATATACTATGGTTCACCCATATGCACCAATAACTTATGCTAAGCAATACAAGCAACAATGTGATAGCAAGATATATAACTTCAAGCACGATGGCTATCACAAAGTAAAGTGCATAAGTAAAGAGCTCGGGTATAGAGATAACCGAGGCACGCAGGAGACGATGATTTATCCCGAAGTTTACACTCTTGCGAGTGCTAATCTCCGTTGGAGAGGTGCGGTGGCTTAGTGCTCCCGAACGCCACAAGAGGCTCACCTTAAGGTGTGGTTGTTCGATGCACACCAACGCCACAAAAGCCTCACCCCAAGATGCGGTAGTCACACCACACACCGAGCGTCACGAAGGCCTCACCTTATTCTCCGGTGACCCTTGCCACAAAGGCCTAGGTCACGGTTCCACTAAGGGATTTCCTTGTAGGAGGAAACCGGGCCTTACACAAAGCTTGGGGCACACATCCACAACTTAATTGCAGGCTCCCAAGAAATCACCACAAAGACCTCAAAACCGTCTAGGGTTATAAGAATCCAAGAGTGACAACTTTATTGCTTTCACTTCCACGAATCACCGTGGAGAACTCAAACCGATGCACCAAATGCAATGGCAAGAACACCACTAAGATGCTCAAGTTATTCTCTCTCAAATTCCAGCAAAGCTACAAAAGCTATTGGGGGTATAAGAGAGGAAGAACAAATAAGAGGAGGAACACTAAATTTTTCCAAGATCTAGATCTAGTGGATTCCCCTCACAAAGAGAGGGATGATCAAGATGTAGATCTAGATCTCCTCTCTATTTTCCCTCAAATAGGTGGAAGAATCATGGAGGGATTAGAGGGAGAGGAAGCTTCTCAAGGTCAACAATGGAGTAGAGAGAGAGTAGAAGAAGCAACCAGTCCAAGGAGGACGAAGGGGGTCTTATATACCCCATTCCAATGAAATATGACCGTTTGGGACCTCCCAGGCCGGATTATCCCCCCCCGGGCTTCGAAAAACGGGTAAGGACTTAAGGGAACTGCTAACAGTAAGGGCCCCAGATATTTTGTACCCGGGCCGGATTATCCCCCCCCCCCCAAAATAACTGCATAAACACCAAAACGAGAATGAGCATAACTTGAGCATCCGGACTCCTATTTTGATGATCTTGGGATCGTTTTGAAGCTACTAACAAGATCTACAGGACCATGCAGGGAACCATCATAGTCCAGCAAGGAAGGATATATAGAAATGACAAAATGTTTTACCTATCTATAAAAGACAACCCGGTAAAACTTCCAACCTTGAAAAAACAACAAGTTTCCCGTGCAAAATCCGTTTTCAATGAACTAGAGCTTGTTATGAGAATAAGCGCAAGGTCTAAAACATCACATGGATAATATTCAAATAACAACCAAGAAATATGATGCAACGAGGCAAAGGTTTGAGCTCTCCGAATACGGCAACTAAACTATAAACCGGTCTCTAACTACACCATGAGACCGGTAAGAAAGAAACCATATCAATATTAAACCTTAACCTTGCGCGTTCCTCCTGAGCTCGATGATGACAATCTTAATTAACCACAAAAAGATGGAACGTCTTTCTTGATTGTGCTTGTTTGACGAAGTCTTGTGGATTGCTCCCCCATAGTCCACCTGTAGGATAACGTTGCATAGAAAACAAAAATTTTCCTACCGCGAACACGCAATCCAAGCCAAGATGCAATCTAGAAGACGGTAGCAACGAGGGGGTATCGAGTCTCACCCTTGAAGAGATTCCAAAGCCTACAAGATGAGGCTCTTGTTGCTGCGGTAGACGTTCACTTGCCGCTTGCAAAAGCGCGTAGAAGATCTTGATCACGATCGGTTCGGCGCCACGAACGGGCAGCACCTCCGTACTCGGTCACACGTTCGGTTGTTGATGAAGACGACGTCCACCTCCCCGTTCCGGCGGGCAGCGGAAGTAGTAGCTCCTCTTGAATCCGACAGACACGACGGCGTGGTGTCGGTGGCGGTGTAGAAGTCCGGCGGAGCTTCGCTAAGCTATGCGGGATGTGGAGGAGCGGGCGGCTAGGGTTTGGGGAGAGGGGGGCGCCGGCCACTAAGGGGTGCGGCCACCTTGGTGGTTCTTGGGTGGCCGGCCCCCTCCCCTTGGTCCCTCATTATATAGGTGGAACCCCAAGAGGTGGTGTCCAAGTCTTCGAATAAGACCCGAACCAAATCCTTCCATAGGAGGGGGCAATCCTAGCCCAACTAGGACTCCCACCCAAAAGTGGGATTCCCACCTCCCATGTGGGGGTGGCCGGCTCCCTAAGGGGGAGTCCACTTGGGACTCCTCCCCCACTAGGGTTGGCCGGCCATGGGGTTGGAGTCCCTTGTGGACTCCACCTTCCTTGGTGGTTTCTTCCGGACTTTTCTAGAACCTTCTAGAACCTTCCATAGAACCTTCCGCGACATTTTATTCACATAAAATGACATCCTATATATGAATCTTATTCTCCGGACCATTCCGGAACTCCTCGTGATGTCCGGGATCACATCCGGGACTCCGAACAAATATTCCAACTTCATTCCATATTCAAGAACTACCATTTCAACATCCAACTTTAAGTGTGTCACCCTACGGTTCGAGAACTATGCGGACATGGTTGAGTACTCACTCCGACCAATAACCAATAGCGGGATCTGGAGATCCATAATGGCTCCCACATATTCAACGATGACTTTAGTGATCGAATGAACCATTCACATACATTACCAATTCCCTTTGTCTCGCGATATTTTACTTGTCCGAGGTTTGATCTTCGGTATCACTTTATACCTTGTTCAACCTCGTCTCTCGACAAGTACTCTTTACTCGTACCGTGGTATGTGGTCTCTTATGAACTCATTCATATGCTTGCAAGACATTAGACGACATTCCACCGAGAGGGCCCGGAGTATATCTATCCGTCATCGGGATGGACAAATCCCACTATTGATCCATATGCCTCAACTCATACTTTCCGGATACTTAATCCCACCTTTATAGCCACCCATTTACGCGAGTGGTGTTTGGTGTAATCAAAGTACCTTTCCGGTATAAGTGATTTACATGATCTCATGGTCATAAGGACTAGGTAACTATGTATCGAAAGCTTATAGCAAACAACTTAATGACGAGATCTTATGCTACGCTTAATTGGGTGTGTCCATTACATCATTCATATAATGATATAACCTTGTTATTAATAACATCCAATGTTCATGATTATGAAACTAATCATTCATTAATCAACAAGCTAGTTTAAGAGGCATACTAGGGACTTCTTGTTTGTCTACATATCACACATGTACTAATGTTTCGGTTAATACAATTCTAGCATGATATATAAACATTTATCATAAACATAGAGATATAAATAATAACTACTTTTATTATTGCCTCTAGGGCATATCTCCTTCGAGTCTCCCACTTGCACTAGAGTCAATAATCTAGATTACATTGTAATATACCTAACACCCATGGCATTACGGTGTTGGTCATGCTTTGCCCTAGGGAGAGCTTTAGTCAACGGATCTGCTATATTCGGATCGGTGTGTACTTTGCAAATCTTTACTTCTCCATCTTCGATGTACTCGCGAATCGAGTGGTAACGCAGCTTGATATGCTTCAGCCTCTTGTGTGACCTTGGCTCTTGTGCATTGGCGATGGCACCCATGTTATCACGATAAATGATTAATGGGTCCAATGCACTAGGAACCACACCGAGCTCTACAATGAACCTCTTCATCCATACCGCTTCCGATGAAGCCTCCGAAGCCGCTATGTACTCGATTCCGTTGAAGACTTCGCCACCGTGCATTGCTTCGAGCTTGCCCGACTACTGCAGCACCATTCAATATAAACACGTACCCGCATTGTGACTTAGAGTCATCGGGATCGAGTGTTCCAACTTGCATCGGTGTAACCATTTACAACGAGCTCTTGGTCACCTCCATAACAAAGAAAAATATCCTTAGTTCTTTTCAAGTACTTTAGGATATTCTTGACCGCTGTCCAGGTGTTCCATTCCCGGATCACTTTGATATCTCGCTAGTCAAACTAACAAGCATGTGCTATATCCGGTCTAGTACATAGCATGGCATACATGATAGATCCTACTGCCGAGGCATAGGGGATATTACTCATCCTTTCTCTTTCATCTGCCGTAGCTCGGTCCTTGAGTCTTACTCAAGACCTTGCTCGGTAACATAGGTAAGAATCCTTTCTTACTTTCGTCCATTCTAAATTTCTTTAGAATCTTGTCCGGATATGTACTCTGCGATAGCCCTATTAAGCGTCTTGATCTATCTCTATAAATCTTGATGCCTAATATATACGATGCTTCACCAAGGTCTTTCATTGAAAAACTATTATTCAAATAACCTTTTACACTGCTTAATAGTTCTATATCATTCCCAATTAATAATATGTCATCTACATATAATATCGGGAATGCTACGTGAGCTCCCACTCACTTTCTTGTAAATACAGGCCTCTCCATGACACTGTATAAACCCAAAGTCTTTGATCACCTTATCAAAGCGTCGGTTCCAACTTCTTGATGCTTGCTTCATTCCATAGATTGAACGCTGAAGTTTGCATACTTTGTCAGCATTTTTAGGATCGACAAAACCTTTGGGTTGTACCATATACAACTCTTCCTCAATGTCTCCATTAAGGAACGCCGTTTTGACATCCATCTGCCAAATCTCATAATCGAAAAATGCAGCTATTGCTAACAAAATCCTCACAGATTTTAGCTTCGCTACGTGTGAGAAAGTCTCATCGTAGTCAACTCCTTGAATTTGTCGGAAACCCTTTGCGACAAGTCGAGCTTTATAGACGATAATATTACCATCGGCATCTGTTTTTCTCTTGAAGATCCATTTATTCTCGACAGCCTTTCGGCTATCGGGTAAGTCTACCAAAGTCCATACTTTGTTATCATACATGGATCCCATTTCGGATTTCATGGCTTCTTGCCATTTGTTGGAATCCGGGCTCATCATCGCTTCTTCATACGTCGCAGGGTCCTCATCATTGTTATCCACAATCATGACATTTAGACAAGGATCATACCAATCGGGAGTGGCACGTTCCCTTGTCGATCTGCGAGGTTCGGTAGTTTCCTCGTTCGAAGTTTCATGATCATTATCATTAGCTTCCTCTCGTTGCCGGTGTAGGCGGTACGAGTACAACTTCCGGTCATCGCGCTACTCCGATCAACGAGTATAGATTCATCAATCTCATCGAGTTCTACTTTTCTTCCAGTCACTTCTTTAGTGAGAAATTCTTTCTCAAGAAAGGTTCCGTTCTTTGCAACAAATATTTTGCCTTCGGATTTGTGATAGAAAGTATACCCTATAGTTTCCTTAGGGTATCCTATGAAGACGCATTTCTCCGCTTTGGGTTCTAGCTTGTCCGGTTGTAACTTCTTTACATAGGCTTCGCAACCCCAAACTTTCAGGAACGACTGACTTAGGTTTCTTATTAAACCATAATTCATACGGTGTCGTTTCTACGGATTTTGATGGTGCTCTATTTAAAGTGAATGCGGCTGTCTCTAATGCATAACTCCAAAATGATAATGGCAAATCAGTAAGAGACATCATAGAACGAACCATATCTAAGAGAGTTCGATTACGACGTTCGGAAACACCGTTTCGTTGTGGTGTTCCCGGCGGTGTCAATTGTGAAAGTATTCCGCATTTCTTTAAATGCATGCCAAACTCATAACTCGGATATTCACCTCCACGATCAGATCGTAGAAATTTTATCTTCTTGTTACGTTGATTTTCTACTTCACTTTGAAATTCCTTAAACTTCTCGAAAGTTTCGGATTTATGTTTCATGAAATAGATATACCCATATCTACTCCGATCATCTGTGAAGGTTAGAACATAACGATAACCACCGCGCGATGCTACACTCATTGGTCCGCACACATCGGTATGTATGATTTCCAATAAGTCGGTAGCTCGCTCCATCATACCAGTAAAATGGAGTCTTAGTCATTTTTCCCATTAGACATGCTTCGCATCTATCAAGTGACTCAAAGTCAAGTGATTCAAGTAATCCATCGGTATGGAGTTTCTTCATGCGCTTCACTCCAATATGACCAAGACGACAAGTGCCACATATAAGTAGAATTATCATTCAATTTAATTCGCTTAGCATCAATGTTATGTATATGCGTATCACTACTATCGAGATCTAACGAGAAATAAGCCATTCTTTTGTGGTGCTCGACCATAAAAGATATTATTCATAAAAATAGAACAACCATTATTCTCAGACTTGAATGAATAACCGTCTTGCATTAAACAAGATCCAGATATAATGTTCATGCTCAACGCGGGTACAAAATAACAATTATTCAGGCTTAAAACTAATCCCGAAGGTAGATGTAGAGGAAGTGTGCCGACAGCGATCACATCGACTTTGGATCCATTTCCAACGCGCATTGTCACTTCATCTTTCGGTAGTCTTCGTTTATTCTTTAGTTCCTGTTTCGAGTTACGGATATGAGCAACCGAACCAGTATCAAATACCCGGGTACTAGAACGAGAACCAGTGAGATAAACATCTATAACATGTATATCAGATATACCTTCTTTCTTCTTCTTGACAAGGCCGCTCTTCAGATCAGCCAGATACTTGGAGCAATTACGCTTCCAGTGTCCCTTCTCCTTGCAGTAATAGCACTCAGCATCAGGCTTAGGGCCGTTCTTAGGTTTCATAGGAGGCGTGGCAGCTTTCTTGCCACCCTTCTTGAATTTTCCCTTAGACTTGCCCTGTTTCTTGAAACTAGTGGTTTTGTTGACCATCAACACTTGGTGCTCTTTCTTGATCTCAATCTCAGCAGCTTTTAGCATGCCAAAGAGTTCGAGTAACTCCTTGTTCATGTTCTCGCATATTGTAGTTCATCACAAAGTTCTTGTAACTTGGTGGCGGTGATTGAAGGACACGATTAATCCCCAGTCTGTTAGGAATCACTATTCCCAAGTCACCGAGTTTCTTCGCATGCCCGGTCATGGCGAGCATGTGCTCACTAATGGAGCTGCCTTCTTCCATCATACAAGTTGAAGAAATGTTTCGATGCTTCATAGCATTCCACGGCCGCATGAGTCTCGAAAATAGTCTTTAACTCTTTCATCAACTCATGAGGATCGTGGTGCTCAAAACGTTTTTGAAGATCGGATTCCAAACTGCATAGGATGGCACACTGAACTTGAGAGTACCGAGTTTTCCGAGTCTCGTAAACAGCTTTTACTTCATCGGTTTCAGTTTCGCAGGAGGGTCACCTAGCGGTGCATCAAGCACATATTGCAGATTTCCGCCGGAGAGGAAGATCCTCACATGACGGAACCAGTCGGTGAAGTTGCTACCGTTGCTCTTAAGCTTTTCTTTCTCTAGGAACTGGTTAAAATTGATTGGGGACGCCATCTCTACAACATATATTTGCAATAGTTTAGACTAAGTTTATGACAAATTGAGTTCAAATTTTAATTCAATATAATTAAAAATCTAGGTGAACTCCCACTCAAAACAATATCCCTCGCATTGTCTTAGTGATCACACGAACCAAATCCACCACACCATAATCCGATCATCACGAGACAAGGTGTAATTTCAATGGCGAACACTCAAAGTGTTCATCATATCAATCATATGATTCATGCTCTACCTTTCGGTATCACGTGTTCCGAGACCATGTCTGTACATGCTAGGCTCGTCAAGGCCACCTTAGTATCCGCATGTGCAAATCGGCTTGCACCCGTTGTATGCACTTGTTGATTCTATCACACCCGATCATCACGAGATGCTTCGAAACGACAAGTCTTAGCAACGGTGCTACTAAGGATGAACACTTTATTATCTTGAGATTTTAGTGAGGGATCATCTTATAATGCTACCGTCGCGATCTAAGCAAAATAAGATGCATAAAAGGATTAACATCACATGCAGTTCATATGTGATATGATATGGCCCTTTAGTCTTTGCGCCTTTGATCTTCATCTCCAAAGCACGGACATGATCTCCATCATCTTCGGGCATGATCTCCATCATCGTCGGCGAAGCACCAAGGTCAATGGCGCCGTCTTCATGATTGTCCTCCATGTAGCAACTATTACAACTACTTTGAAATACTACTCAACATGAAATTTAAAGACAACCATAAGGCTCCTGCCGGTTGCCACAATACAATAATGATCATCTCATACATATTCATCATCACATTATGGCCATATCACATCACCAAACCCCGCAAAAACAAGTTAGACGCTCTCTAATTTGGTTTGCATATTTTACGTGGTTTAGGGTTTTCGATATAGATCTAATCTACCTACGAACATGAACCACAACGTTGATACTAATGTTGTCAATAGAAGAGTAAATTGAATCTTTACTATAGTAGGAGAGACAGACACCCGCAAAGCCTCTTATGCAATACAAGTTGCATGTCGAACGAGGAACAAGTCTCATGAACGCGGTCATGTAAAGTTAGTCCGAGCCGCTTCATCCCACTATGCCATAAAGATGCAAAGTACTCAACTAAAGATAACAAGAGCATCAACGCCCACAAACCATTGTGTTCTACTCGTGCAACCATCTATGCATAGACACGGCTTCGATACCACCGTAGGATAACGTTGCATAGAAAACAAAAATTTTCCTACCGCGAACACGCAATCCAAGCCAAGATGCAATCTAGAAGACGGTAGCAACGAGGGGTATCGAGTCTCACCCTTGAAGAGATTCCAAAGCCTACAAGATGAGGCTCTTGTTGCTGCGGTAGACGTTCACTTGCCGCTTGCAAAAGCGCGTAGAAGATCTTGATCACGATCGGTTCCGGCGCCACGAACGGGCAGCACCTCCGTACTCGGTCACACGTTCGGTTGTTGATGAAGACGACGTCCACCTCCCCGTTCCAGCGGGCAGCGGAAGTAGTAGCTCCTCTTGAATCCGACAGCACGACGGCGTGGTGCCGGTGGCGGTGTAGAAGTCCGGCGGAGCTTCGCTAAGCTATGCGGGATGTGGAGGAGCGGGCGGCTAGGGTTTGGGGAGAGGGGGCGCCGGCCACTAAGGGGTGCGGCCACCTTGGTGGTTCTTGGGTGGCCGGCCCCTCCCCTTGGTCCCTCATTATATAGGTGGAACCCCAAGAGGTGGTGTCCAAGTCTTCGAATAAGACCCGAACCAAATCCTTCCATAGGAGGGGGCAATCCTAGCCCAACTAGGACTCCCACCCAAAAGTGGGATTCCCACCTCCCATGTGGGGGGTGGCCGGCCCCCTAAGGGGGAGTCCACTTGGGACTCCTCCCCCACTAGGGTTGGCCGGCCATGGGGTTGGAGTCCCTTGTGGACTCCACCTTCCTTGGTGGTTTCTTCCGGACTTTTCTAGAACCTTCTAGAACCTTCCATAGAACCTTCCGCGACATTTTATTCACATAAAATGACATCCTATATATGAATCTTATTCTCCGGACCATTCCGAACTCCTCGTGATGTCCGGGATCACATCCGGGACTCCGAACAAATATTCCAACTTCATTCCATATTCAAGAACTACCATTTCAACATCCAACTTTAAGTGTGTCACCCTACGGTTCGAGAACTATGCGGACATGGTTGAGTACTCACTCCGACCAATAACCAATAGCGGGATCTGGAGATCCATAATGGCTCCCACATATTCAACGATGACTTTAGTGATCGAATGAACCATTCACATACATTACCAATTCCCTTTGTCTCGCGATATTTTACTTGTCCGAGGTTTGATCTTCGGTATCACTTTATACCTTGTTCAACCTCGTCTCCTGACAAGTACTCTTTACTCGTACCGTGGTATGTGGTCTCTTATGAACTCATTCATATGCTTGCAAGACATTAGACGACATTCCACCGAGAGGGCCCGA
The DNA here is from genome assembly GCF_022539505.1 of Lolium rigidum. Classification (NCBI taxonomy): domain Eukaryota; kingdom Viridiplantae; phylum Streptophyta; class Magnoliopsida; order Poales; family Poaceae; genus Lolium; species Lolium rigidum. The sequence continues at coordinate 199,496,844 of NC_061508.1, forward strand.
GTATATCTATCCGTCATCGGGATGGACAAATCCCACTATTGATCCATATGCCTCAACTCATACTTTCCGGATACTTAATCCCACCTTTATAGCCACCCATTTACGCAGTGGTGTTTGGTGTAATCAAAGTACCTTTCCGGTATAAGTGATTTACATGATCTCATGGTCATAAGGACTAGGTAACTATGTATCGAAAGCTTATAGCAAACAACTTAATGACGAGATCTTATGCTACGCTTAATTGGGTGTGTCCATTACATCATTCATATAATGATATAACCTTGTTATTAATAACATCCAATGTTCATGATTATGAAACTAATCATTCATTAATCAACAAGCTAGTTTAAGAGGCATACTAGGGACTTCTTGTTTGTCTACATATCACACATGTACTAATGTTTCGGTTAATACAATTCTAGCATGATATATAAACATTTATCATAAACATAGAGATATAAATAATAACTACTTTTATTATTGCCTCCAGGGCATATCTCCTTCATGGGAGAGCTTCTTCTTTGGCGCATCTTCACATATCCATGATCATCATATGGATGGTAAGCTTCAAGCATACGATATCTTCGAGTTGGGTCATCTTGAACTTGCACTTCATTTCTTTGGTCTTCATCATTTTGATGTCTTGAAGTTAACTTTGAGGGCTCACTTCATCTTCATCTTCAAGACATACTTGACACTTGATATTCTTCATCAATTTATTCTTATTGCAAGATTGAAGCCAACATATGGTTCAAGCATTGCCTATGGACAACTCCTACAAATATAACTCAATGCAAACATTAGTCCATATGAATTGTCATCAATTACCAAAACCACACATGGGGCTCCATGCACTTTCCCCTATGCCCCAACCCTTTTCTTATCAAACTCCCCGTAGCCTCGGATATGGTCACAGAGGATCCTAGAAGTTAAACATAAGGCATTACGCCTAGCTTTAAACTAATAAAGCCAGTTACATCAAGTTTGCAGGAAAATAGCTACAAAGATCACCCACAAAATAGGCACACAATCATCATAGGCCTTTGAAAAAAAAGATCCTGGAAGTGATTTATTGTCGTTCAACCTTTAAAAAACATATGGTGGGATGGCAGTACCATCATTATTTTTTGGACGACATGGCATATAAGAAACGGCATAAAGGAAATGACCATTGTAAATGGCCTATAAATATGATATTCTATATTACTACATCTATGATACCTTCGTTAGGGATTATAAGACACGAGGGCAAATTCGCTAGGACCAAGAAAAATCTTAACCCTCCTTATTAATTACTACGTGCACCAATAGGTTCACATGTATGAGGGAAGAGAGATAAAAGGAGAACATGCATAGAACATGCATTGGGGGATAGAGGACAATAAATGAGAGTGGCCTTATAATGTCTAACAATTTCAAAAAGCTCATAGGATTTATAGTCCCTAGCGAAGGGAGGTACCCATTATGGAGGTAGTAAGATAGAGTAGTAACATGTATATTTTACTCCCACTATGACTAGTTTTATGGTGGGAGTAACTAACGTGGTAACATGCACCCACATGCAATGCCAAGTAGGCATTTTGATGACATAACATATCATTAATTGAGGAAAGAGAGAATTGTGGTAATTAGCTATTTTACCATCACATCATATTTACCAGGCAAAAATAATTCTACAAAGTAATAAATATGATTTTATATGTTATCACACCAATGATACTACCCAGTAGGGGTAGTAAGGTAGGTTAGTAACATGTACATGCTACTCTCCTATGTTACTTCCCACTATGACTAACCTTGATAAAGGAGGAACATGTAGAAGTAGTGGTTGTTCAAAGTCTAGGGTTGTTCTCTATCTCCATCTCTCTCCTCTTGGATCAGTGACATTTCTATATACATATATGCAACGTGTGCCACCATTAAACGCCGAGATTGACATTTATACATATGTCCTCTTTAAGGTTCTTCTTTGGATTTTCTTGCTATTGAAGTCATGCTTATGTTTAAGAAATTCAATATTGTGTATTATTTAATACACTACACAAAAAAACATAACAATCAGCGACATCCCTGGCTTTTTTGTACCGTTCCTTGGCGATTTTTGCTCCCCTCGTCTATCGTGATCGACTGATCGGTACATGTGTCTTGGTCATTGGTCAAAAAGGGCCTTTGTTTTTTCGTTTCTCTTTACTATTGTGTTTTCCATCTGTGGTCATAGGTTGCCTTGTGATTTTTTGTGTTCCTATGGGTGACCTTCTGGTTGCCTTTTCTTTTCATGGGTGCACATTACCGTTTGGATGCAGGTTTTTCCCCAATCAAATAGATATTTTTCGTACATGCGCCACTTTGACTGGACTATAGAACTCCTCCCTCTTCGACTGAACATAAGAAGCCTCAATCCACACAAACCTCTCAATCTCCACCACAGGTGGCCGCCTGAAGCTCCAACCATTTACAAATAACACAAGTGTCGAATCTGCTGAACGGACTGCCTAACATATTATACTAGTATTTTAAAGAAAGTTTGAATTTGGTCAGTATTTTAGCGGTCGGCTCACCCTACAATAGAGTATATCGAAAAAATTGAAAAAATGTGTTCACTAAAATCCAACTCATTATGTCTCATGAAAGCCATGTGTTTAACTTGCATTCATTTTTAGCAGCGGGACTTTGCGTAGCTGAATATACATATCCTGGCTTCAACCGACTCTCGTTTTAAGAATGCCATCCATGACAATCAGCCAAAACAGAGACTTCCAGATCAGAAACACCCAAAGAGAAAAACCGGCACCAGGTGGATCAGTCGGGCCCGCATGTCGGCCCCACGTGATACGCCGCCCCGATGGCGCGTAGCTATTTTCTGCAACCAAAGCAAAGGAAAGGGAAGAATGATATGGGCGGAGGATCACGGCCAATAATGCCGCATCGCATCGCGGCTCCGCTGTCTCTCTCTCCCCCTGTCACCGTCGTCGCCCCTTCCACCTCCTTCCAAGATCTCCTTCCCTTTGTCTCTTCCCTATCCCGGCAAAATACCATTGACCCCTTCCAATTCGATCCATTGCGCCACAAATCACAGCCGGTTTCTTGGCTAATTCGGCCGGAGTGGAGAAAAAAGTATACGGCAGAAAGGAAGGTGGTGTCTTGCGACGCGGCTATGCTGGATCGCCTGCCATTGCTGCTCCTGGTGTGATTTCAGAATCTCCGTTCTTGGTCTGAGACAGCCTCAATTCGACGCATTTGTCGGCAGAGCGGGGAATCTTTTTTTTTTGGGTTGGAGTTCTTTGGGGGGATTGGCATAGAGGGGGCAGCTCCGGTGGACGGGAGGGAAGAGATTGGTTTGCTGTTCTTGGTATGAGCGTTGGGCAAGATGGGGCTGGATTACTACAACGTGCTCAAGGTGAACCGGAGCGCCACGGAGGAAGACCTCAAGAAGTCGTACCGGAGGTTGGCCATGAAGTGGCACCCCGACAAGAACCCCGGTGAAAACAAGGCCGAGGCCGAGGCCAAGTTCAAGAAGATCTCCGAAGCCTACGAGGTAGTATCTTAATCAAACCCGAATTACTTACTACCAGTTTTATCCTTCTTCAAAATGCTGCTTGCAAAGTAGGACAGTTGTGATTGAACAGCGCTGATACCATCTGTTTCGATTTCGATTCAGGAAGTGTTGCAATCATGTCACTTTCATGGGCATTGTGTCTGTCACGGGTCATGTCAATCTTGATTTTAGCACGCAAAAATATATATTAGGCCTGCTAATATGATCGCAAGAATCATATACACTGCTCAAATTGGTGAATTTTATGACCAATGTCCACTGCATTTCAGGTTCTCAGTGATCCGCAGAAGAGGGTGATATATGATCAATACGGGGAAGAGGGGCTGAAGGCCTCCGCGGACGCTGGTGGCTCATCGTCGTCGATGAATGGTCCCAGCAGCCACCGTTTCAATCCTCGGAATGCCGAGGATGTGTTCGCCGAGTTCTTTGGCAGCAGCAAGCCTTTTGAGGGGATGGGGCGTGCCAAGTCGATGAGGTTCCAGACAGAAGGCGCTGGCACCTTTGGTGGGTTTGGTGGTGGCAGCGACAGCAAATTCAGATCATACAATGATCCTGTCAGTGCCAGCTCTAGCCAGCCTCGGAAGCCGCCGCCTGTGGAGACGAAGCTTCCCTGCACGCTCCTAGAGCTATACTCCGGTTCAACACGCAAGATGAAGATATCCAGGAATGTCATGAAGCCTAATGGGTAACTTCACTGATACCTGTGAAATTCCTGCAAGATTTCCATGAATTCATATCCTACTTTCCAAACTGACCCATACTAGTACTAGACATCAGACGGGGATGTGAAGAACATGATGATTGACACATTCCCATTTCATATCCTCCTAAGTTGTCCTTTTCTTACCTGCTGAACTTTTAACAGGCAAGTGACGACTGAATCGGAGATCCTGACAATTGATATAAAGCCCGGGTGGAAGAAAGGGACCAAGATCACATTCCCAGACAAGGGCAATGAGCAACCGAACCAGCTTCCTGCTGATCTTGTCTTCGTCATCGACGAAAAGCCCCATGATCAGTACACAAGAGAAGGCAACGACATCCTGTTCTACCAGAAGATCGACCTGGTGGATGCATTGGCAGGAACCACAGTCAATCTGAAGACCCTCGACGGGCGTGACCTGGTGATCAAGCTGACAGACGTGGTGACACCAGGGTATGAGCTTGCAATCGCCAAGGAGGGTATGCCTATTATAAAGGAAAATGGGAGGAGAGGCAATTTGAGAATCAAGTTCGATGTCGACTTCCCAAAGAAGCTGTCGTCGGAACAGAGGCAGAATATTAGGAAGGTTCTTGGAGGGTAGCCTCAGCAGCAACGATCACATCCTGGAAGCAAATTCAGCTACCCCCATAGTTCTCCATGAAACGCAGACTAATTCACATGTTCTTCTTTGGTTGGCTTGAATGTCTAGTTATTTTTTTCGTTTGTGGGAACTTCTTCCCGATCTACTCCTTTGTCTAGCAATATTAATTGTTCATTACTCCATACAGATCACCATGCAATGTTAATTACCTGTTCAGATACATACATCTATAGTCCTTCAGAATTTGTACAAATTCCAACCTTCTCCTTTTGTAAATTATGTTCTTTGGAGCAACGAACATGGTCTCCTTTTGTAAATTATGTACTAGATGCAATGTTGTTATTTCACATTATTTGATTAGCCTTGATTTTCCCTTTATCGACCCAATTGACATGCTTATAAGTTTTAGAGAAAAAATGGCACGTCCATATCCATATACAGCAGTGTCCTTTCTGTGATCAAGTTTTAGAGAAAAACTGTCACGTCCATATCCATACACAACGTTTCCTTTCTGTGATCAGGAGGACGAAACTCTCCAGCACTTGCTTCTCGGCTGCGTGTTGGCGAGAGAAGTATGGGATGATGTGCTCCGGCATCGGCATAAGCCAGACTAGCGGCCGATCCCAACACTGAGCTGATTCCTTGTGGACGGCTGAAACAGCTATAGATGTAACTGGTCCGGGTCGGCCCATTGGACCTCCGTCCCGCACCTAGATTTTGGTACCATCAGGTTATAGGTTTGGCCCGTAAAAATTTAGGGTCCAGCAGGTTCCGATCCTGATGACCCTAGGGTCGAACCAATGGGATCGAAGGGACCTTTGGAAGGCTTTGATCCTTGTCTTCTGGCGCTTGTGGCGATATCGCAATGCCATTGTCTTCAACGGGGCTACCCCTTCGAAGCAGTGTCCTGGCTATTTTGATAAGAGTGGAAGCAGAGTCATGGAGACGGGCAAGCGTGCTTACGTGAGTGGCCCAAGCCAATGTCGGAGTGGTGGCTGACGGAAGAGTAGGCTTTAGGTGGGGAGCTGGCACCCCTCTTGCCGCTTGGTTCTTCTTCTACAAATTGTTGATGCACCTTCCTGGATGCATTCTTGAAAGAAAGAAAGAAAAAAAGGAACATCATTTTGTGCTGTCTAAAGTTTGAATTTTTGATAAATAAATATGTTCTTTCTTAGAAGGTAAAACTTTGGATCACAATCTGCAGTTTGTGAAATTGTTTCTTGAGTAGTTTTGGTATCATCTACCTGGGCTTCGTCGTGCCTTATTGCTGGATTATAGCCGTGTTTCATAGCCGCTCATAGGCATCAACTGTTTACTCTGACAGAAAGTCCTAACTAGTTAATTTACCAATGGATTTTCATTCATTGACCGAAATATTTGTACCTTCCTATCCCAGTATCCCTATTTTCTCGTACTGATTTCTTGTGGCTAAATTATTCCGGAGATGCATGTGTACTGTCGTTCGGCTTCTCACTCCCAGTTGGCTTTTCACTCCCAGTTTAAACTTGTACTGTTATTTTGATGGGAACTCTCAGTCTCAGTGCCTTCCTTCCGCTTTGTACGAAGGGCTTTTTTTTTTCTAAAACGAGACAACAGATTTGCTATTTTCATTAATAGAGAAGGAAGTTTAGAGTCTTATAAACCCAAATTGACCGAAAGGTCAAAAAACAACAGAAGTCTACTCTCGCGGCATTACATCGCTCAAACCCCCGGACTCCACAAAGTGCTCTTTGATTCTAGAAACAAGCATGTTAGCGGTGAAAGCATTGTTTCGATACACATGCATATTTCGTTTATTCCAAATTTCCCAAGAAATTAACATCGCTAGCGAGGCCAAGGCCTTCCTTCCATGACAACGCTTGTGGATCTCATCAAGCCACCAATCTTTGACGGAACGTCTAGTATGCCAAGAGCTAGGATCGACGCCATGAAGCCCAAGCCAATTGGTCATGCTTGACCACATAGGAATGGTGAACCGGCATTGAAAGAGCAAGTGTGAAGCAGTTTCTTGGACTTGGTTACATAGTTTGCACCTTCCGCAATTTGGACATCTATCAGCCATCCTAACTCTATTTTGAATGTTCAACCAAGCGAAGATCTTGCATTTGGGAGGCGCCCAAGATCTCCATACTAAGGAAGGAAAGTGAGATTTAGTGTGGCCCAAAAATTGCATGGTGTAGGCCGACTTAGACGAGTAGCAACCATTGTTGGTAAGCTTCCAAGTGATAGAGTATGTGTCGTTCACATCCATTTGGACCGATTGGAGAAGCTCCCAAAGGTTGGCGAATTGCATTATGTGCTCAAGAGTAAAGCCATCTTGCATGTTGATTTGCGTGACCCAAAAGTTATCTTCCAACGCCTTGTTGACGAAGCATTTCTTGTGTTTGGAGAATTTGAATATGAGGGGGCGATATCTTTAGGACATCTTCCATCCAACCATGGAGCCTCCCAAAAAAGCACCTTCTTTCCGCCCCCAATGGTGACAATTGTAGCCACGGTGAAGACCTCTTTGTCTTGTGTGGTGCAAGGATTTCCATGGCGCACCCAATGTTTTGTTTCATCTTTCCACTCATTCCATCACATTCTAAGAGCGGACGCAAATTTCTTGAGGTTGAGGATCCCAAGGCCTCCATAATCTTTTGGCTTACAAACCAAATCCCAATTTACTCTGCATCTCCACCCGGTGACTTTATCGCTTGACACGCAAAGAAAAGCTCTTCTTATACTATCAATTTTTATGAGCACCTCAACCGGGAAGTTGAGCACGGTGATGTAGTAGATCCGATGCTAGTGAGAATGGCCTTCACAAGGGTGGAGCGGCGAGCCATGGTCACATGCTTCCCAACCCACGGCAAGAGTTTGGCGGCCACTTTATCTTCAAGCGGTTGAAATGAATTCTTTTTAGTCTTTTCACCGTGAGCGGGAGGCCAAGGTACTTCATTGAGAAGCTTGTGCAAGAGGCCGGGAAAGCTTGAAGAATGGGCTCAAGATCAATGTTTGCGCATCTAATTGGCACCACTTACTTTTTGCACAATTTTTCAAAATCCCGGTGACATCTCCAAAGTTTTGCAAGATGGAAGCGAGATAGTTGATATCATATTTTGTTGGGAACCATGAAAATGGCGGCATCATCGGCATATAGAGATGTACGCGCCGTGGGAGCCCTTCTGCGGAGCTTTGTGAAGATGTCCTTGCTCGGTGGCCTTACAAAGGATGTGATGTAGAGGGTCAATGGCCAACAGAAAAAGGAGCGGAGACAAAGGGATCTCCTCGCCGAAGCCCTCTACCATGCTTGATCGGATCTACGTGGTTGTCGTTGAGGAGCACTCCTGAGGAGGAGGTGGTGAGGAGAGCCAAAATCCAATTTCTAAAGTTACTTGGGAAGCCCAAGTGTTGGAGAAAGTCCATCATGTAGTCCCATCTAACCGAGTCGAAGGCTTTCTTGATGTCAAGCTTGAAGAGAAGGGTTGGCATTTTGGACCTGTGCAATTTTCTGGCCAAGTTCCTAACATAAATAAAATTTTCATGGATGCTCCTTTTTTATGAAGGCACTTTGAGCATTAGAGATAAGAACATTCATGAATAGGGCTAGTCTATCGTCCATCATCTTGGAGACAAGCTTCGCAATGGCACGAATGAGACTTATTGGCCGGAAGTCAGTGATTTCTTCGGCCCCTTCTTTCTTTGGGATGAGGGCGGTGTTCATGTAGTTGAGCCAATGAAGATTGTTGGTGCGCAAGTTTGAGAATTGGTGGATGACCGCCATGATGTCCACCTTTATTGTGTTCTAACAAGTTTTAAAGAAAACACCCATAAAACCATCCGGCCCGGGAGCCTTGTCTCTAGCGGTATTGTCCACCGGGGCTTTAACCCCATCCTCCGTAAAGGCAGCACTGAGGCTCAAAAGGTCACAATGTGGAGATGGAATCATCGCCCAATTGAAGTTCATGCCACGTGGAGTCCCCTTCTTTACGATCTTATTGAAATGATTGTGGATGATGCTCTTTTTTGGTTATGCTCCATGACCTACCCGTTGTTGTCCTGTGGGGGGGGGGGGGGGTTGTCTTTTGCTGTAGTGCGGTACCATGTTTAGTAAAAAAATACCTCCTCCTTAGAACATGTTCAGGGTGGTGTCGGTCCATTTCCAAGGTTCATTCCTAGAAGCGATATAATCATATTAACTCTTACTGAGTATGCTTAAACATCTCAGACTTGCACATTCACTTACAACTTGCAGCAATTATACTGTTACCTGCATCTCGATGAAATGTGTTGCATTGTTCGGTGGACTATCATCGTCACGTAATGATGACTGACTAAATGACTGTCCGTTGATCCATGCCGCTTGTGCTACATTTTCCGCGCGATAGACAGAAAGTGGGGTTCGCTACCGGATCGCAACATGAGAGCCTCTGGCTAGTATTGGGTAACGGTTGCCAGGTCAAGCAGAAGTGGACCCACTCTAGGCCATTTACAGCGGGCAAGTCCCTTTAATTTTCTTTTTTTAGGGAAGCAGTAGGGCCCTGCTGTGTGATTTAATAATTGGCAACAATACTTACATCGTTTAGGAGTTTAGGTAGAATAAAACTAGGAATCCAATTACAAGAATTATTATCAGAAAAGGAAACCCTAGCTAATTCATGGGCTACTTCATTAGCTTCCCTCAAACAATGTTTAAAAGATACCCTGCCAACCAAAGTTGCCAAATCCACACAATCAGCAAAAGTTGCTGATGATTCATTCCACCATCTAATCATACCCGCGCATCCTTTAATAGTTTTCATAGAGTGAGACTATGCCACTATATTGTTGCAACCCACATGAACAACAAGGGAGAGACCCTCTCGCATAGCAATCACCTCGGTGGCTGCTGATTGTGAAACGTTCGGAAGAACAAGGGTAGATGCAACAATAAAAATTCCTTTGTGATCTCGCAGAGCTGCACCTACATAGCTGGCATTATTTTCGGCATAAAAGTAACCATCCGCATTATGTATTACCTACAGAGGATTTGGTTTGTTCCATTTAGCCACTGCAGAATTAAGTTTCTTCACCACCTCTACCGAATTCGTGTTGTGATCGCAACGATTGACATCATACACCTGAACATCGATGGTACATTCTCATCATGAGTTCGACGTCGGCAGATCCACATCAAGTACCAGCACACAACAGAAATAGTTTTGTTTAGACCAATATCCTGAAAGCCTGGCATCACATTGCTTTGGTGTCGTAGTACGTGATCTAGGACTGCAGAGCTAGATGGGTCAACAGTAGAGGCTTCCTCTATCATCGTTGCAAGGCCCAAATATCTCCACAATTCTTGTGTTGCTGGACATTGAAACAACAAACGGGCAACATGTTTAGGTCCTTTAGTGCAGATGGGGCATTGACCACTCTAGCCTATATGACAATTCACTAAGATGGATTTTAGAAGTATTATTCCATGCAGGAACGTCAAAGGAATATTTTAACCTTGCTTGGAACTTTTAGGTTGCTTTCATTCTCGATGACAATTGAGGAAAACATTTTCTGTTAGGTAGCAGAGGTTTAGGTTGGCTTTGGTAGTAACTAGGGCAATGTTTGGTAGACCGGATCTAGGGTAGGGAACGCTTTGCTGGACCTGAAGAGGTTCCAGCTATTCTGGGCACTACATGAGTGATCAATAGGGCTACAAGAAAACTCGAGACTCGCGAGTGGCTCGAGATGAACTTTTCTTTTAGCTTGATTTGAGATCGACCCAAAATAAATTGAGCCGAGTTTAAAAACGAGCTGATCTTGAGCGACCACAAGCTCGCTCAATTTCAGAACGTTAGCTTAAAATAATATAATTATATCTAATGATTTTGCAATATCTTAAAATAAATAGGATAATTTTTTATCTTAGCGTATATTTTTCTTTTTCTATGTGCAACAAAATCTGGAAGGTTAATTAGGTGAGCAATTTTAGACATTAATGGTATGTGGATTGCCCCTCTAAAATCTAAATAAGTACCATGTCTTCCAGGTTTTGATTGGAATAATATCTAGTAATGTTTTGTTTTGACGTCGTTGTGTGTCTTATTAATTAAAAACTACGTTCAAATATGAAAAAAAATCTTGTCAATTTTAGCTTGAGATGGACTCAAACCAAATTGCCAGTCAAACTCAACTCATTTGTAGCCCTAGTGATCAGGCATGCTAAACTACTAAATGGAATACTTTCAGTGCAATTGTGTCATTTGTAGCCCTAGTGATCCCCATGTTCAGCTCATCCTTGTTTGCCCCTGAAGTACAAAGGCCAGATATGTTACACGTTCAGCTTTCAATGACTAGGTGCTTAAATCATACGATGATTTAAACTTGTTCGGGAATTCATTTAAGTCTGAATTTAAGTTAGAGTTTAATCAATAAAGAACCTTGGCTAGAATTAAACGAAGTTCAACTAATCATACGTGAAACATTCAAACTTGGGGAATTTCAGTATAAAATGGCAATGCCACCATGCATAAAAACATGTTCCTGATTCTTAGAATACCCCATCGAAGAAATCTGACGCAAAAAACTTCACAAACCCCCACACAAAAAATAGCTCACAATGTTCAACATTGAATCAGCCAGGGCCACAATGACGGACAATAAAACTGTTGTAGGGAAATATATGGCAACATTAATCGACAATAAAGCAACTTCAGTATAGCATTTTTCCTCCTACACGTGTCTAGCTCTACACCCAGTATCAATGGAAATCAGGTCAATGAGACTTCCACAATCCGACCTGCTGCCGATGTCTTACTGCCATCACGTTAGATGCTTGTGCTTGGTGGATACATACATAAATGTACATTACAAGTAAGCAATTCCATCTATAAACCTTAGCAAGAAGATTTTACTAGCCACCGAAATTACAATTTACAAGGATTAGATGAGGAAGTTGCTTTGAGCAAGCCCAGGATACAGAAGTGTCGTAATTTGAGTAAGTGACCTAACCAATGGTTTAAAACCAGAATGTTTCTCCAAAGCTGCGAAGAGCAAGAAAAAACAAGTGAATTAAATTGTGAAGCATGTTGTTCAATAAATAGTGAACCATTAAGAATAGTTGTTGCTAGGATTCTCGTTTTAAATAGTATATAAGAAGCATACCATGAAGCATAGCCTTAATTCCCTTGGAGAAATCTTCAAACCGACCAAGTACGGGTCTGATGCCACATGACTGGGACACGCACAGTTCCATATAAAGTGATGTTTCAAGGATCACCAACAGAAGATGGCATACCCTATCTGTCTCACTGACGAGAGTGCTCGATACATTTGCTTCCAGTACTTCAGTAACAATAGAAACCACTTGATCCTGGAAAGAGTGCCGCAGCTGTGAATTAGGAAAAAAAAGTACACCCACGCAAAAGAATAGCTTTCCACTTTTTTTATCAAATTGGATGAAAGGCCCATTATACTTCCTATCACTCACTTCTGGCATGTCAATTTTGTCAGAATCATGTGTCAGTCCCAGAGATGTCTGGTAGGACTGCACTTTTAGGATCAAATTCGAAGTTACAATTTTGCCAAAAATATTGCTTTTATACTTGTCATGTACTCCACGGTGACACGAGTTTCGCTTTATCGGTCAGTACTTAATTTACTTAACTAATCTAATCAATGGTTTGAATGACACTTCTGATTCGATGTCACTGGAAGTGAATACTACAACGACGATTTTAATGACCTTGTCTCTTGTCAATACCTAACAATTCTTTCTTCAAAATTAAATATGTAAATAATCAAATTAGTTTTGAATCTTCCAGGCGTCAAAATCATAGTGTCAACAACTCAAATAAAGAAGATTGAAGTCAATACTGCACCATGTTTTATGGCATCCATCTGCTACTTGTTTATAAAGTATAACAAGTATGTGTCATAGATCATTCCCTGCGGCTTCTAGACATATTTTCTAAGTCTTAGCACTAAGGAAAGTTTACAGAATTTGCAATGAGTAGGGGTGGCATGAGGCAACAAAATACATAGCTACTTAGAAAGACTTAACCGACTAAGCTAGCATAGAGGAATACAGTTAGAGGTCGTTTGGAGGCCAGGCTTTCATTTCGTTTGTAGCATTTTAAAATGAATACATATATTCATTTCATTTACATTGTAATTTCAGAAATATACACTTGTTTGGTTGCCACAGGAATTGCAAATGACAGCAGAATTCAATATTGAATGTGTAGAGGCTTCCATAGAGAATTGCAAATGACAGATCTCAGCTTGGAATCATGTTTACACATGGAGTCATTTTGCTGGAATTCCTAAATGAAATGACAGCACAATTCTGTGGCAACCAAACAGTCCACCTATGGAATTCCAAAATGAATTCCAGGATTCCAGGCCCAAATGATGGATACCAAACGACCTCTTATTACCAATGCTCATGATACCAAGTTTAGATGTATCTTATACAACTCTGTGCTAAATTGCTAACAAAACATACCTTATAAATAAGCACAACATTTTTAATCTGAACAATTAAGGCCAAAAGCAATATCAATAGGTACCTGTTTTTCAAGAAAATTGAAAAAATAGTTACCTGCAGACCATGAAGAATATCTGGCATGGGAAGTTCAGGAAAATGTGCAAGATCAACAAATTCTAGTTCTTCTGCCCTTTTTACTGCCTCCTTGGCTTGACTGCACAGGAATTTCATAATAAGAAAAGCTATTCTGTAAATCTGCACAGCTATCATCTCAGTAAAGCGAGTTTGTTTCGCAGAACCAGAATCTCCACTACTCTTGTCTCTGACCACTATAGATAATGCTGCATTGGAAGGAGCAGAAACGGCTGCAGTTGACAGAGTACTGCTTGCAGCAAATCTGAACCATCCATGATTGCTCCTGATGAGTGGTGGATCTTCATGAAGTGTCACTTCTTCTTTAACAATAGGAGGGCAACAGAAAGATGGGTTCCAGTTTGGGGAATCACCAGTCCATGCATTTCCTCTGCTAATAAATGCAAGCAGGTGGATAATAATCTCTCTTAATTCTGAATCCACTTCCTTCATACTAGTGTCGTGTGGAAAATGATATTTTGCTAAGATACACAGGAGTGAGAGGATATTCTCAGTTAAACCCAGAGCTGAAAGTGATGTCTGTGACTGTTGCAACACTGCCCTTTTCTTGCTATGATGTGTACCCACATTTTGTGCAGATAGATAAGACGACATCAGCGGAACTTGTCCTGAAAGGAAGCTGATAGTACTGTTTGCAACACAGTTGCGAGAAATATCATCATCCATAGAATGGTTGAGAGAGGCGACTATTGCAAGAGCCATACCCCAGATATTCACATCCTTCGCTTGGCTGCTCAAAGAATTTCTGAAACAGGAGTCATCGAGAGACAGCTGACTCAGAAGTACCTTCAAGAAAGCAAAAATATTTGCAGACTGAAGCATTTTAGCGCCATCCTTTGTCCGCCCCAAGGTCAAGAGGAAATTCAAAATTACTTGAATAGACACTATTGCACCATTCTGACATTTATGCAGTATAGCCTGAAGACGGAAATGCTTTTGTAGAATAGGCAACCATACATTAGGAGGTATAAAGCCCTTCAATAGTAGGTCCATTGATCCAACAGCAAGATCAGTATAATCCCTATTCTCAGCCAATTTGCAGAGCACAGGTAACAAACTCATACTTATAACAGATGATTCACCAAACAGATTAACATCACCTGATACATCTTGTATGTCATCCTTGTTGTATATGAATCCAAATAGAGACAAAATCAGAACAAGGAGGGACTTCACTGGTTTTTTAAGAGCAGGACTAGATGGCATGAGATCAACCAAAAATGATGTGCTGGCACCTGAGGTCTTCATAAGAAGTACAATAACTGGATGGAGACGAGCAGAGTTCTTGGTTTGCTTAACTTGGTTAAAAAAGAACCTGGCAAGAGTAAGCAGTAAGTCCACTTGCCCAGACAATAGGGGATACAAAACCTCATTGGTGTCAACTTCGGGAAATAGCGAAGCAACAGTTGACTGAAAATATGTGCATGCACATCTAATTGCTGCTTCCAGAGCTGTTGTGGAAATCCCTCCATCCGATAAGGTGACTTTATTACTGGAACTCTGCAAGAGATAGTAAGATCAGTTGATGAATGCAATAATGAGTAAATTAAACGAGATCCTAGAACTCATTAGCCTTTCAATTTTAGGCCAATGAACTTCAGGTTACCTCAGCAAGACTGCCAAGGCCCAGCCACATTACTACTCCATCACTTAACTGATGGACCTTAATGACACATTAACACAGATCTATGAACCCACGCTAAGGCTGAAATTTGGAGACCTAGGGTGTAATTATCAAAAGAACAGTAGTGCTACCTCTGTCAGAAAAAATACGGAATATTTTGTTTGGTCAAGACAAGGCTTTGACCAACAATTACTCTATTATTATGTAATACTCACATGACATAAAGTTAATGTTAATAGTATTCAGAAGTACTTATCATTGTGAATTTGTTGGTCAAAGTCTTTGTCTTAACCAAACAAATACGCCTTTACATCTCCGATGGCAGGAGTAAACAGTGGACAAATAGTGGTCTCAAAGCAAATGAAAGGATCTCAAATTACAAACTTACTGTTCCAATGTAGACAGATAAAAATGTTGTAAAGGACCTCAATGTGGAAAGCTTTGCATCAGCATCGCACTTCATCTTATTTGCTTTATGCATAATATCCAGCATTCTTTCAGCTACTTCCTTTTCAGGTTTCCAATCTGAATGAGTCCAAAGTTCAACTCCAAGATCATCCCGAGTGTGTGCAACATCAAACAAAATATTGTCAGTAGCTCCTGGGAAGGCCCTATATGGTTGGTCCAGAGCATTGCGCTCAAAACACTTAAACTCAAGAAGAAAACACAAGAGCTCCTGAAAGGGACCAGAAGTAATCTGACGACCTTCGAGTTCTCCATGTATATGATAGTAAAGATCATTGATTACCAAACTGGTAAGTTCTTGTTCACCACTGCACACATTAAGGGGATAATAATAAATAACTAGCATGAATAATTTTGAAGAATTCCGTTCAAAAGGCCAAAAACAGATAAGGCCAAAAACATACATGAGATGGTGCAACCAAATTCAGCATGTATACTGGGTCAACACGATACATAAGAGAAAGGATAATGTTTCAACAGGTTAATAGACTAATAGGAGTAATTTGTTCCACAGTACTTGGCATCCTTCACTCATGTTTCATTATGTACCATTTTACAAATAATGTAGTACCATACTACTAAAGTGATTAACCTTCCACATAAGATAAGGTTTTCAGAAACTGTATCCAACAACAATCAAAATAATGTAAGAATTTGAATTTAAGAGCCTTTAACTATTATTACATGCAAGGCCAGCAGCACCATATTCCAACCCTAAAGAGATGACCACCGGGCTGGGCCACCAAGGTTATTCTATTTTATTAAACTTCGGTGCTGTGGGTAGTATGAGAAACAAAGTTCTATTCATTGTTGTGGCCAATGAAGTTGGATATCTAGTATCTGAGTATTTATGGTACTTGAGAAAACATATGGTCTACTAACTCATATGTTCAATCAAGTAAAGCCGCTGTTTATCTCTTATTACAGAAAAAACAAGCCCAAAAGGAGAGGGACACATCGATTTTTTATCAAACAAAGGATAAATGGTTAATCCAATTCAGCTCAAAAAATGGTTAAAGCTGTCTTGGAGCAATAGATAGTGCCCATACAACTGAGCTAGCATTCAGTTTTCCGTCCATATTTCTTATGAAGTTCCAAAACGAGAAATTCAGCACAAAATTTGTATTCAAAGTTCTGCAATGCAGTTATACTGTTCAAACTTCACATGTCAAAACTTTCTCTAAAACAACTGTTTCGGAAATAACCTTCAAGCACTAGCTTTCTCTTTGAATTGAAGTATAATATAACAAAAAAGGGGAATTTTCAATATCATAGACTCAATATCAAACATATACACAATCAGACTACTGTTCAGTAGAAAACTACAGTCAATAAATGCAACATTTATGCAAATAAAACATAACCATAAACCATACTCCCTCCGTTCCATAACTCTTGCCCTGTTGAACTAAAACCACAACAAGAATTATGGAATGGAGGGAGTAACAAATATAATGGATATAAAAAAATATTACCTGTAGCCATGAAGGGCATATTGTGAGAGCAGAGCTACGAATGCTTGGTGTTGTAACAACTGCACACCAAAAAACATAATACAAGACAGAGCTGCGTCAGCAGCTGCAGTGTACATAAAAAAAACAAGTAAAATCAAATTGACCCATGTAAGGATGTACGGTTTTGTCATTTATTTACTTTACGGCCTGAGGTGTAAACCCATGTATTCTACCTATTCAGGTACAGATAACAACTGTTTAAATAACTCCCTCAGGCTGACATTGTAGCATATAAGATGGCTCAACATGTGGCAGTGACTCAACAACTGAAGAAAAAACATTGATTCATTAAAGACACGCTTAGTTGTGGGTCTACACTTTCTTCTTCCTCTCTTCTAATTCCATCTCTCTACCGTTGTAAGGAGGTGGTGTTCTGCAGGGGGGGATGACAGCAGGCAGCTGGCAGAAGCAATTGCGCGAGAACAACACAGATATGCGGTTGCATAACTCAGCAGCTAAACTTGATGCATG
The DNA here is from genome assembly GCF_022539505.1 of Lolium rigidum. Taxonomy (NCBI): domain Eukaryota; kingdom Viridiplantae; phylum Streptophyta; class Magnoliopsida; order Poales; family Poaceae; genus Lolium; species Lolium rigidum. Next base: position 199,514,377 of record NC_061508.1, read on the forward strand.
ATGAAACCTCTGTGGAAGGTGTAAAATCTTGTCCTATTTTATTTCACTACCTTTATTCAGTTTATTTTGAGCTAGCATATGGTAATTTACCAGTTGAATACTGTGGAAAAAAACCTGCATGTTGATTGAATACAATATATTATATCTTTTTATTTTGTTTAATCAAGTCACCTCTCCCCATGCCTCTTTTTTACATACAACGACTTTTATCATCAAACATAACAAGGGGATATAAAGTAACTGGTTCAAAATGAGACAAATAGGAATAAAACTGGTTCAGGAGGGGGTGCTCGGCGTCGTCGTCCCCGGAGACGAGCTGAAGCTGAGGTGCGGGGGCGGCGCCCCCGAGGCCCTCCCAGCGGATGTGGCGACCCTGGCGCCAGAACGTCATCGTCAGGGCGTCGAAGTCCCAAAGGATGGGACCGAGCGTCCGCAGAAAGTCGACGCCAAGGATGAAGTCGAAGCAGCCCAAGTCGATGCCGGCGCACGTGATGATGAAGTGATCGTCGCCGATGGTGAGGGGTACGTGCTGGACCACCCCATCGACTTGGGCGGCGGCGAGCGCAGCGGTGCGGGCGGCGCGGCGGTGGTGGTGGTGGGCGGCGAAGACGACATGACCGAACGAGGACAAGCTGATACCAAATTGGTAGAACCAGCTAGTCTACCCGGTCTAGGGCGGAGATTATAGGGAAAGGAAGGGGCGGTGTGAGTGCGGAGGCGGGGGCGCCGGCGGCAGGGCGCCGTCGCGCGGCTTGAGGGAGGCGGCGGCGCAGGGCAGAGGCGGCGGCTAGGGTTAGGAGTCCGACTCCTTGAGGAGTCGGCAATAAAGATATGTTTATTGCTTGATTGTTCTGGTCGATTACAACTCGTTTATATAAGAGAAATCTGCTGGTGGGCTAAGCCCCTAATCTGCTAATTGGGCTAAGCCCCTAACTAAGCCTGGCCGGTGGGCCCCCTCCGGCGGTAGACCAAACCGGTCATAACAAAAACATTGCTAGAGATGTTATTAGTGCTACATATTGCAGTATTCGTATTGGAGTCTCGAACAGGGGTGGCTTACTTTGCTAGAGAATAGCTGGACCTTCTTCACTGCCGAGAAAGACAAACTGGCAGTATCACCAGTGGACAACTTCATTATTAGACGGATGATGCAAACGCATGAAGCTACCTGGCAAAGGGAATATGGTATCAATAAGCATTTAAAATGTCTAACCATGCATGTAAGCATGAATTAGAAGTAAAAAAACTTACATGCACAAGTATATCAAGCAAATGCACAAGTATAAAGAACATGTTTTTAAGGAGAAATATAAAAAAACATGTTAAGCTCATGAATTACAATGCATACAGTTAAAGTGACCAACCAACAAGCATGGCGCAAAGGTCAATGGAATCTCACAGACAGAGCAATTTGGTGATAAGAGAAAAATGACATCCGTCCATTTTTATTTCAAAACTCAAGAACAAGTTACCTTGGCACGATGAAAAAGCTCCTTCGCGTATCCGTTGCTTGACAAATGTTTGACAAAATCTTCCAGAAGAACACTATCAAACCATTTGAGCACAACATTGCTTGGACAAGATGCAAAAGGTTCTTTCTGCTCCTTCGTATGTTCTGGAACAGGATTAGAAGTTTTTGCTTCCACAAGTAATCTTCCTTTCAAGAACAACTCATGTGACATGATCTCAAAAAATTTAGCCCGGCAATTATACCTACAAGTGCAAAACATCCCTTATTCTCTTATTATATTACTCCATATAATAAAAGACAACAGTGTTATTTTCCATATAAAAATTAACAAAAACTGGACACAGTAGCCAACATAAAAGACAACAGTGTTAGGATTGCATGTTCTAAAGGCACTGTTGGTAGCGTGTACACATTGAAAAGGTAAATTGTTAACAATACCTTGAAGAAAATTTCTCATCAGCAGTAACAACACTGCCAACAAGACAACGATCAAAGGTAGCACAAATACACTGCGATAAGCTCTCCCAGAACGTTCGAGAACTTCTGAGCTTATCTAATATGCATATGAACTGGATACCATTTTCCCATAATGCCTCAAGTAGGTCAAGAATACTAAGTAATAAAGAAGGAGATCTGCAAAGAAAAAGATTAGCAATGTTAACATAATTTAGTAAACTGCATACATAAAATGAAACATTAAGGATATCAGAACTGCAGCCATGAAGGAACTATTCCTAGGAATAGTACAAGCAGACCCGACAACCTAACTTACACCACACATGCACACAACCTTTCTAAGTCCCCAACAAATGATAGAAATTTCATGGTAGCGCCAGATGTCCACTAATTTACCAGATGGGGTACACCAGGTCAAACCCGTTGAATTAAACTGAGCACCATTGCCCCTGATCACCTGAACGCTGCTTGCTCATCATGGAAGGACATGTAAAGTGTTCTTATTCTATGCAATTATGTCCAAATAAAGCCGGAAAAATGCTATACTTCTCATATACTGCCTCCGGTTTTGAATACAAGGTCACTACAAAAATGCAATTTGCAACTACATAAGGTCACTATCTCTTCCCGAGAAGAATTGATTAGATTTCTAACTCGTATGATGGTGCTCATTAACGTGAATGTTGCATGCAGCCATAGAGAAAGAGGCACCACACGCAACATGTTTAATTATTCCGGAACACGAGTGGTTTTCCACACCATTAATCACGCTATTTATTAGCTGGCTTTGTTTTCTTGGTATCTGAAAATTGAGATAGTGGCCTTGTATCCAAAATCGGAGTGAGTAAGAACAATAGATTTCTCAATTATTTGCTTAAAGAGAGGGAACACAAACTATAGGGTAAAAGGCTGCAAGAAACATCATCAAATCATTTACCTATTCATGAACTCAGTGGAATTCACAACATATCCTAAAATTTGCTCAATAAGTCTAGATTTGCTTCTTGAACTGCTGAGAACAGAGGAACCACTGATCTGAGAATTTACAGAATTATTACGATCAGCTTTTATCCTTGCATGCTCCTCTGTCAGTGAAACAAAAAGAGCAGGCTGCAACAAAGCAAATAACAAGTCAAGTCACAATGTGTGATATTTATGGCTAGGTGCACATAAATATATGAATAAGTCAAGCTCTGATCAAATTGAACTTCCTAAAGGACGACGAAGGGACATATAGCACTTTCCGCTAGCTTGGGTCATATAAAGTCCACATTCTTGGAACTAGAAGATGCTCATTAAGGATGTCCAATAGAAATAGTAGGTAATGTTACTTTTATAGTTGTTGAATACATTTGACACAATCTTTGCCGCAAAACTCATGGTTTGATGTACATCAGTGTAGCACATGAGTTATGTATACCGAAGATACTGTATTGATGCTTGCACCAGCATGATCCTAGACAACTAGACTAGTGCAGAATGCATATAGTTTGGATTGGAAATGTGTGGACAGTATGAGTGACTATTTAACGATTAGTCAACCACTTTGTAACAATGGTATTGTTATACAAAAAGGCATGGATGTTGAATCAGTCCAAAGGAAATGATGTACTACGTCTGTCCATAAAAGGATGTCGCAAGTCTGTCTAAATGTGTATCTAGACACTCTTTAGTGCATAGATACATCCGAATTTGGACGAGTCTCCAGCATCCTTTTATGGACAGAGGGAGTAGAAGCTTTGCGATTTCATTATAGAGCTACGCAACTAGAAATCGGCCCCTATTTTCTTGATTGCAGTTAATGTGTACGACATTACGAAATAATAACAAAGAGCTAAAAGGAATAACACGTGTTCCTGCCATGGTCAAATACTCAAATTTTAGCATACATCATCCCAGTTAGAATATAATATATACAGGATTTTGTACATCTAACTGAAAGTTCTTGATTAACATTCCCTCGCACAGCACTCTGTGCAAGACCCAAGTTCAGCAGTTGGCCCATCTGCCTGCCACTTGGTTCTTGAGACATGTGGCCAGCAGCTGCTTGCTAGCAACTACTAATTCGCTTTTGATTGTCCAAAACCATTCGGTTTTGATCATCATCAGTTAGTTAATTCCTTAATCCAATATATGTTGTTTGTGGATAATTGAAAAAACAGCTGGCTTGTTATGAATTTACAAGAATTTGCCCAATGTCTAGTACTTCATGTGACTTCTTACTAAGGAAAAATAGGTGAGCAATCGGCATTTGCGTGTGCATATCTCCTACGCACTACAAAAAATATTAAGAAAATCACACTTAGGCGCTCGGCTCACCCAGACTCCAAAATTTCCTGAGTCTACCACTTCCCAAGACATCTTCGAACGCCAGTGATCTTGCCCAGTTTCTTTACTGGCAGCTAAGATTCAGCAAGTGCAGTAGCCTTCTGTGTCCCAGGAATGAATTAGAGCGACAGTGGATGACATTGAGGCAGATCCATGACGAGCCAGCAATGTCATGCTGCAGTTCATGAATTCAAAGAGGAGCTACGGTTTTCAGTTCAAAAAAGGAGCCACTGCATCCGAGGAGGGGCTCTCTGACGGCCTAAGAAATATCGAGTTGATGTGGCTCTATAAGAAGCAACTTGAGATGAGAGCAGCAATGACGTCCAGATCAGGTTCGGCGACGAGGAAAGGATAAACCTAGCACATTGGCAGCAAAAGTATGGTAGTGGCAGGTGAATGGCAGCACAGCAGCAGGTAAGTGATGGAGATCATGGGTCCACGCACTCTGGTACCATTTTATGCAACAAGCTTGTGTATGTATTTCTAAGGCCCATTCGTGCAAATATACAGAGTACTTGGCCTTACAGAGAACTACCGAATAGAGAGAGTTAACAGAAAACACTATCCACTTAAGCATGACATTTTCCTAAATAAAATAATGAATAAAGTTTACCTTTACTATTCAAAGACTACCTCACAGATTATATATACGTAACGTGCAAATTGCAAAAGGTAACAATATGAAACAAATAATACCTGATAACGAACAAAAGAAGTCAGAAGGTTGAATATAGCCACGATCAAACAATTATTAATGTTCTCTTCCTTGTCAAGAATGTGGGAAATACTAGCTTGCAATCTCCAAATCTGAATAATTAGGAAAGAAGGACATGACACATAAAAAGAGTGATATTAGCATAGCAAGTAGTGAATGAAACCAGTTACACAAGTCGTCACAAACTTTGACTCAGAGCTAGATCACTCAGCTGCTAACCTCTGAACCATCAATAATAAAGGTACAATTTTCCATGAGTTGAGGTTGGACTCTGTAAGCAGTGAAGCACAATATTGATAATGCTCTAGCTGCAGCAACTTGTAAAGCCTTGCAAAAAAAACATCCTCAGTCACAAGGCTTAGAGAATCAATTAAAATACAGAGTACCTTAAAATACAAAAGAATAGAGTAAATTCCTTATATGACACTACCTTAAAATCGGCTTCATTATTTGACACCAGAAAACTTTTTCTCCCCAATTTGACATCTAAACTTAATTTCTTTCCTGACTACCGTTCATGGCGCTAGGTTCTTCCGTCAGTTTTTGTGTTGGCCCAGAATGCCCCTCTCCAATCGATTGAACCAAAGCTGACCCGATTGAACCGAAACCGATCGAAACATACGCCTCTCGCTCCCTTCCCTTTCCCGAGTCCCCGCTAACCCAGCGGGCAAGATGCAGTTTGGCGGCGAGGGAATCGCAGCGGCAGGCGGGGCTCTGAGCAGCGACCCAGACACAGCGGATGGCAGCCATAGCGTGGCTGTGGAGGGCGGCCAAGGCGCAGGCCTGGAGCTTCCTTCAGCGAGGGCCATGGGGCTGCAACGTGGTTGGGCGCAGATTAGAGTTCAGACCCAATCTCATATCTCAGGTCTCGGCTGTACTGTTGGGACACGGCAAGGCTACAGGTTCTATGTACACCATCTGTCACTATTGTAATTAACTAACACAAGTTGGATGGACGTGTGGTTTACCAAAAAATTACGACAACGTATGTTTGATGGAAAGTAAGTCGTCCATGGCACTATGAAATGCAAAGTTGCATGTGTTGTTTTCTGCAGTAATCACAGAATATGTAAGAAACAAAAGTTTGCATTGTCCAAGGTTAGAGCATCTCCAGCCACGTCCCCCAAAGCGTCCCCCAAACCGCGCCGGATTGAGCGTTTGGGGGACATGTTTTGTTCGTGCCGCGTTTGGGGGACGTCGCTCCCCAGCCGCGTCCCCCAAACGCCTCCCCCAAACATTTAATATACTTTTTTTGGCATTTTTATTTCAATTTCCACAAACTAATACATAATTAGGAACGTGGTTTACAGGAAGACACAATTTGGAACATGGTTTTCCACAAACTAATACATAGTTTGAACCATGGTGGACACAAATATAAAATTTTGCAAAAAAACTAAACCTAACTAGGCCGTGCATCGAAGGTTTCCTGTGTTCACTGCTAAGAAAGAACACTCGAGGGCACACCCAGTCACCCAAACTGGAAAATCCAGCGGGAGGATGGTGCCCTTGTTGGTTCTACCGATGAGGCGAACATCCAGAAACTTCCGTGCACGTGTTCGCTGCGAAGAAACAACACTCTTCAAGATCAGTCGTCCTCCTCGTCGGTGCTGTCGCCGTGGTAGTCCAGGCGGCAGCGCGTCTCGTCGAAGATCTTGACGCTCATGTCCCTGTCGCCGAAGTAGGAGAACAGGAGGATGAAGCCGGCTTCGAGGCTGTGGTGCCGCGTGAACTTCTCCCAGCCGATGTTGAGGTACATCTTGCCGCGCGCGTCGTAGATCACGTCGACGATCCACCGGTAGTAGCCGCACGCAGCCTCCTGCAGATGCATCGTGCGCGGGCGGTCGTCGCCGGCGACGTAGTCGGCGAAGGAGTCCGGCAGCCTTTGGATGCCGCGCAGGTCGCCCTTGAGGACGAGGACGAACTCGAACAGCACGTCCGGCTCCACGTCCATCTCCGACGATGAAGCCGACGGCGTGGGAGGCGACGGCGAGCGTTCAGCTCTGCCGCGGCCACGACCACGGCCGCGAGGTCGGCCTCCGCCTCTACCGGACATAGCGTCGAGTCTTGTTGAGATGGTGGCGGCTAGGGTTTGGGAGAGAGGCGCTAGGGTTTGTGTGTGAGAGGGACGATGAGAGGCGGCCCTTTTATAGGCCGGAGGGAGGCGGAGGAGCGGTGGCGCTCATTAACTCCGCGCACGCGAGCTAGGCGTGACGGGACGCGTCGCTGCGCCTCGCGGGAACCGCACCGTCGCTGCGGGAACTGCACCGTCGCTGCAAAGCCAATAACTTCCGTCGCGAGGTAGGCGACGGTTAGGTTAAAATTTATTGTGCCGCTGACGGGTCGGCCCCGCCACTCCCCGCCTCGCTTTTCGGTGTGTAGGGACGGGCTCGGGGCGCCAGACACCGTATCGGGGCGCGCCGGACAAAATTCGGGTTTGGGGGACGCGGCTGGAACGGTTTTTTGGTCCGGCGCGCCCCAAATTGCTTTGGGGACGCGGCTGGAGATGCTCTTAAGACATGCGGTTTTATGTACTAACCAGTCGCTTGGTCAAATATGTCACAACACTCAAAAGACAAAAAAAATTGTCACCTAATTTATCAGGGCAAAAGAGTCTTTCCATGTTCCTATTTAACACCGTTACTGCTCAAAATGCACTAGTGTTATATGTTAGGGCCAAATAGGGAGGGCAATTTTAAGGTAGTGTCAAATAAGGAATTTTCTCGAAAGAATATGGTTACAGGCCTCGTGCTCATGGGAACACAAGTACTTCCCCTAACATGTAGGTGTATATATTGGTCCTCATGGGAAAACAAGTAACTTTTTCCTAACAATAAGTTCATCTATTTCTTGTTTTCGGTTTTGTTTTCAGTAGTGGAAACAAACAAAATAGGTCAAAAATACAGTTACATAGCTCAATAAAGCCACATGACAGTACTGCACAACAATAAACTAAATGACTTACCGAATTCTGAAATGACATTGCCGATATTGTTGCTGTGACAAAAGGAAATGGCTTTGATGAAGATGACAAAACCATAGTAACAAAAGGTGCAACTGGCATAAACTCCTGAAGAATATACATGAGTCAAGAAAAACACAAATGCAAGCATTATAAACAAAAGCTATTGTGTACTCCCTCCGTCCCAAATTAATTGACTCAACTTTGTCTAGATCCAGCAGACAGTGACAGATAATGCGAAGTTCATATTTCAACCTAATTATATGGAATCGAGACGAGAAGTTTGACAATTTAGCGAGTTACATTATTTTTGTTGCTCCATTGCAAGTGGTGACAAATATAGCGAGTTACAGTGAGGCCACACATGACGCATCACGAGAAAATGTTAAATCTTGTTTTAGACAAAACTTCGTTCTTGTTGCTTCATCGTAAATACATTTGTTCCTTTTAGTGTTGCAGTATGTTGATTCATGTCATTAAGTGCTGTCAGGTCATTTTGTTTTGGATGATGATATCATGGTTTTTC
>NC_061508.1:199522934-199538324 GCF_022539505.1 Lolium rigidum
TCCTAATCATAACCGTAACATTGCTTGTTTCTTCAACGTGTACAATTCAATGTCAGACGTGGAATCCTGGTCGTAACCGCCTCCTGAGCGTAACAACCAAACTTAGTTTTAATAGCATAGGGTCCTAATCATAACCGTAACATTGCTTGTTTCTTCAACGTGTACAATTCAATGTCAGACGTGGTGGGTTATGTGTTTTGGCCTACGTGACTTTTTTTTGGCACGATCCATCCTATCCGTAAATTAAAGATCTAACAGCTTGATTAATTCTAATGATGTGGATTAACGTGAAGGCATCTTTGGTGCCTCCAATTAGTAAATATAAGATTCTATATGTTGCGTTTGTTGGGATCCGATGAATAGAGAATACTTGTTATGTTGATTATCAAAGTTATGCTTATGTGTTGTTTATGATCTTGCATGCTCTCCGTTATTAGTAGATGCTCTGGCCAAGTAGATGCTTTTAACTCCAAGAGGGAGTACTTATGCTCGATAGTGGGTTCATGCCTGCATTGACACCTGGGACGAGTGACGAGAAAGTTCTAAGGTTGTGTTGTGCTTGTTGCCACTAGGGATAAAACATTGATGCTATGTCTAAGGATGTAGTTGTTGATTACATTACGCACCATACTTAATGCAATTGTCCGTTGTTTTGCAACTTAATACTGGAGGGGTTCGGATGATAACTCTGAAGGTGGACTTTTTAGGCATAGATGCGGTTGGATGGCGGTCTATGTACTTTGTCGTAATGCCCAATTAAATCTCACTATACTCATCATGATATGTATGTGCATTGTCATGCTCTCTTTATTTGTCAATTGCCCAACTGTAATTTGTTCACCCAACATGCTGTTCGTCTTATGGGAGAGACACCTCTAGTGAACTGTGGACCCCGGTCCAATTCTCTTTACTCGAAATACAATCTACTGCAATACTTGTTTCTACTGTTTTCTCTGCAAACAATCATCTTCTACACAATACGGTTAATCCTTTGTTACAGCAAGCCGGTGAGATTGACAACCTCACTGTTTCGTTGGGGCAAAGTAGTTTGGTTGTGTTGTGCAGGTTCCACGTTGGCGCCGGAATCTCTGGTGTTGCGCCGCACTACATCCCGCCGCCATCAACCTTCAACGTGCTTCTTGGCTCCTCCTGGTTCGATAAACCTTGGTTTCTTTCGAGGGAAAACTTGCTGCTGTGCGCATCATACCTTCCTCTTGGGGTTGCCCAACGAACGTGTGAAATACACGCCATCAAGCTCTTTTTACAGGCGCCGTTGCCGGGGAGATCAAGACACGCTGCAAGGGAGTCTCCACTTCTCAATCTCTTTACTTTGTTTTTGTCTTGCTTTATTTTATTTACTACTTTGTTTGCTGCACTAAATCAAAATACAAAAAAAATTAGTTGCTAGTTCTACTTTATTTGCTATCTTGTTTGCTATATCGAAAACACAAAAAAATTAGTTTACTTGCATTTACTTTATCTAGTTTGCTTTATTTACTATTGCTAAAATGGCCAACGCTGAAAATACTAAGTTGTGTGATTTCACAACCACAAATAATAATGATTTCTTATGCACACCTATTGCTCCACCTGCTACTACAGCAGAATTCTTTGAAATTAAACCTCGCTTTACTTGAATCTTGTCATGAACAATCAATTTTCTGGAATTAGTTCGATGATGCTGCTGCCCATCTCAATAATTTTGTTGAACTATGTGAAATGCAAAAATATAAAGATGTAGATGGTGATATTATTAAACTAAAATTGTTCCCTTTCTCATTAAGAGGAAGAGCTAAAGATCGGTTGCTATCTCTGCCTAAGAATAGTATTGATTCATGGACTAAATGCAAGGATGCTTTTATTGGTAGATATTATCCCCCTGCTAAAATTATATCTTTGAGGAGTAGCATAATGAATTTTAAACAATTAGATACTGAACATGTTGCTCAAGCTTGGGAAAGAATGAAATCTCTCGGTTAAAAATTGCCCAACCCATGGATCGACTACTTGGATGATCATCCAAACCTTCTATGCAGGACTAAATTTTTCTTCGCGGAATTTATTGGATTCAGCTGCTGGAGGTACCTTTATGTCCATCACATTGGGGGCGGCTACAAAACTTCTTGATGATATGATGATAAATTACTCTGAATGGCACACGGAAAGAGCCCCACAAGGTAAGAAGGTAAATTCCGTTGAAGAATCCTCTTCCTTGAATGATAAGGTTGATGCTATTATGTCTATGCTTGTGAATGGTAGATCTAATGTTGATCCTAATAATGTTCCGTTAGCTTCATTGGTTGCACAAGAAGAACATGTTGATGTAAACTTCATTAAAAATAATAATTTTAACAACAATGCTTATCGGAACAATTCTAGTAATAACTATAGGCCATATCCTTATAATAATGGCAACGGCTATGGTAATTCTTATGGAAATTCTTACAACAATAATAGGAATTCACCCCCTGGACTTGAAGCCATGCTTAAAGAATTTATTAGTACACAAACTGCCTTTAACAAATCGTTGAGGAAAAGCTCAATAAAATTGATATTCTTGTTTCTAGAGTTGATAGTCTTGCCTCCGATGTTGATCTTTTGAAATCGAAGGTTATGCCCAATAGGGACATTGAAAATAAAATTGTTACTACAGCAAATGCCATCCAAGTTAGAATTAATGAGAATATAAGATTAATGGCTGAAGCTAGCGTGCTAGGTGGGATAGAGAAGAAAATGAAAAACTAGCTAAAGAGAAAAATATAGCTAAAGTTTGGACTATTACCACCATTAGTAATGATAATGCTACACATGTTGCTGCACCTCCTACTCATACTAATAAAAGAATTGGTGTTAGCAATGTTTCCACTTCTAATGCAAAGCGCGAAAAACTGCTCGAAACTCGCTAAAACTGCTTGAAACCGCTCGCGATAAAGCTGCTGAAATTTTTTCCAACATTGGGGATGGTGATCCCATTGCTTTAGATTATAATGGTTTGAATTTTGATGATTGCCACATCTCTGAAGTTATAAAGTTCTTGCAAAAACTTGCTAAAAGTCCTAATGCTAGTGCTATAAATTTGGCTTTCACGCATCATATTACAAATGCTCTCATAAAAGCTAGAGAAGAGAAACTAGAGCGCGAAGCCTCTATTCCTAAAAAGCTAGAAGATGGTTGGGAGCCCATCATTAAGATGAAGGTTAAAGATTTTGATTGTAATGCTTTATGTGATCTTGGTGCAAGTATTTCTGTTATGCCGAAGAAAATTTATAATATGCTTGACTTGCCACCGCTGAAAAATTGTTATTTGGATGTTAATCTTGCTGATCATTCTACAAAGAAACCTTTGGGTAAAGTTGATAATGTTCGCATTACCGTTAACAATAATCTTGTTCCCGTTGATTTTGTTGTCTTGGATATTGAATGCAATGCATCTTGTCCAATTATATTGGGAAGACCTTTTCTTCGAACTGTTGGTGCTATTATTGATATGAGGGAAGGAAATATAAAATATCAATTTCCTCTCAAGAAAGGTATGGAACACTTCCCTAGAAAGAGAATGAAGGTACCTTATGATTCTATCATTAGAACAAATTATGATGTTGATGCTTCATCTCTCGATGTTACTTGATACACACTTTCTGCGCCTAGCTGAAAGGCGTTAAAGAAAAGCGCTTATGGGAGACAACCCATGTTTTTACCTACAGTACTTTGTTTTTATTTTGTGTCTTGGAAGTTGTTTACTACTGTAGCAACCTCTCCTTATCTTAGTTTTGAGTTTTGTTGTGCCAAGTTAAGCCGTTGATAGAAAAGTAAGTACTAGATTTGGATTACTGCGCAGTTCCAGATTTCTTTGCTGTCACGAATCTGAGCCCACTGCCCTGCAGGAAGCTCAGAAAATTATGCCAATTTACGAGCATGATCCTCAGATATGTACGCAACTTTCATTCAATTTGAGCATTTTCATTTGAGCAAGTCTGGTGCCATTTTAAAATTCGTCAATACGAACTGTTCTGTTTTGACAGATTCTGCCTTTTATTTCGCATTGCCTCTTTCGCTATGTTGGATGAATTTCTTTGATCCACTAATGTCCAGTAGCATTATGCAATGTCCAGAAGTGTTAAGAATGAGTGTGTCACCTCTGAATATGTCAATTTATATTGTGCACTAACCCTCTAATGAGTTGTTTCGAGTTTGGTGTGGAGGAAGTTTTCAAGGATCAAGAGAGGAGTATGATGCAACATGATCAAGGAGAGTGAAAGCTCTAAGCTTGGGGATGCACCCGGTGGTTCACCCCTGCATATATCAAGAAGACTCAAGCGTCTAAGCTTGGGGATGCCCAAGGCATCCCCTTCTTCATCAACAAATTATCGGAGTTCCTCCCCTGAAACTACATTTTTATTCGGCCACATCTTATGTGCTTTTTCTTGGAGCGTCGTTTTGTTTTTGTTTTTGTTTTGTTTGAATAAAATGGATCCTAGCATTCACTTTATGGGAGAGATACACACTCCGCTGTAGCTTATGGACAAATATGTCCTTGGTTTCTACTCATAGTATTCATGGCGAAGTTTCTCCTTCGTTAAATTGTTATATGGTTGGAATTGGAAAATGATACATGTAGTAATTGCTATAAATGTTTTGGGTAATGTGATACTTGGCAATTGTTGTGCTCATGTTTAAGCTCTTGCATCATATGCTTTGCACCCGTTAATGAAGAAATATATAGAGCATGCTAAAATTTGGTTTGCATATTTGGTTTCTCTAAGGTCTAGATAATTTCTAGTTTTGAGTTTGAACAACAAGGAAGACGGTATAGAGTATTATAATGCTTTCAATATGTCTTTTATGTGAGTTTTGCTGTACTAGTTCATCCTTGTGTTTGCCTCAAATAACCTTGCTAGCCTAAACCTTGTATCGAGAGGGAATACTTCTCATGCATCCAAAATACTTGAGCCAACCACTATGCCATTTGTGTCCACCATACCTACCTACTACATGGTATTTTCTCGCCATTCCAAAGTAAATTGCTTGAGTGCTACCTTTAAAATTCCATCATTCACCTTTGCAATATATAGCTCATGGGACAAATAGCTTAAAAACTATTGTGGTATTGAATATGTAATTATGCACTTTATCTCTTATTAAGTTGCTTGTTGTGCGATAACCATGTTTACTGGGGAACGCCATCAACTCATTGTTGAATTTCATGTGAGTTGCTATGCATGTTCGTCTTGTCCGAAGTAAGGGCGATCTACACTGAGTTGAATGGTTTGAGCATGCATATTGTGAGAGAAGAACATTGGGCCGCTAACTAAAGCCATGTTCCATGGTGGAAGTTTCAGTTTTGGACAAACATCCTCAAATCTCTAATGAGAAAAGAATTAATTGTTGTTGAATGCTTAAAGCATTAAAAGAGGAGTCCATTATCTGTTGTCTATGTTGTCCCGGTATGGATGTCTAAGTTGAGAATAATCAAAAGCGAGAAATCCAAATGCGAGCTTTCTCCTTAGACCTTTGTAGAGGCGGCATAGAGGTACCCCTTTGTGATACTTGGTTAAAGCATATGTATTGCGGTGATAATCCAGGTAGTCCAAGCTAATTAGGACAAGGTGCGAGCACTATTAGTACACTATGCATGAGGCTTGCAACTTATAAGATATAATTTACATGATGCATATGCTTTATTACTACCGTTGACAAAATTGTTTCATGTTTTCAAAATCAAAGCTCTAGCACAAATATAGCAATCGATGCTTTTCCTCTATGAGGACCATTCTCTTTACTTTTATGTTGAGTCGAGTTCACCTATTTCTCTCCACCTCAAGAAGCAAACACTTGTGTGAACTGTGCATTGATTCTTACATACTTGCTTATTGCACTTATTATATTACTCTATGTTGACAATATCCATGAGATATACATGTTACAAGTTGAAAGCAACCGCTGAAACTTAATCTTCTTTTGTGTTGCTTCAATACCTTTACTTTGAATTATTGCTTTATGAGTTAACTCTTATGCAAGACTTATTGATGCTTGTCTTGAAGTGCTATTCATGAAAAGTCTTTGCTATATGATTCACTTGTTTACTCATGTCATACACATTGTTTTGATCGCTGCATTCTCTACATATGCTTTACAAATAGTATGATCAAGTTTATGATGGCATGTCACTCCGGAAATTATCTTTGTTATCGTTTTACCTGCTCGGGACGAGCAGAACTAAGCTTGGGGATGCTGATACGTCTCCAACGTATCGATAATTTCTTGTGTTCCATGCCACATTATTGATGTTATCTACATGTTTTATGCACACTTTATGTCATATTCGTGCATTTTCCGGAACTAACCTATTAACAAGATGCCGAAGTGCCGATTCTTTGTTTTCGCTGTTTTTGGTTTCAGAAATCCTAGTAAAGAAATATTCTCGGAATTGGACGAAATAAAAGCCCGGAGGCCTATTTTCTCACGAAGCTTCCGAAGTCCGAAGGAGAGACGAAGAGGGGCCACGGGGTGGCCAAACCCTAGGGCGGCGCGGCCCCACCCCCGGCCGCGCCGGCCCGTGGTTTGGGCCCCTCGTGCCGCCTCTTGACTTGCCCTTCCGCCTACAAATAGCCTCCGTGACGAAACCCCCAGTACCGAGAGCCACGATACGGAAAACATTACCGAGACGCCGTCGCCGCCGATCCCATCTCGGGGGATCCCGGAGATCGCCTCCGGCACCTCGCCGGAGAGGGGAATCATCTCCCGGAGGACTCTACACCGCCATGGTCGCCTCCGGAGTGATGAGTGAGTAGTCTACCCCTGGACTATGGGTCCATAGCAGTAGCTAGATGGTTGTCTTCTCCCCATTGTGCTATCATTGTCGGATCTTGTGAGCTGCCTATCATGATCAAGATCATCTATATGTAATTCTATATGTTGCGTTTGTTGGGATCCGATGAATAGAGAATACTTGTTATGTTGATTATCAAAGTTATGCTTATGTGTTGTTTATGATCTTGCATGCTCTCCGTTATTAGTAGATGCTCCGGCCAAGTAGATGCTTTTAACTCCAAGAGGGAGTACTTATGCTCGATAGTGGGTTCATGCTCGCATTGACACCGGGACGATGACGAAAGTTCTAAGGTTGTGTTGTGCTGTTGCCACTAGGGATAAAACATTGATGCTATGTCTAAGGATGTAGTTGTTGATTACATTACGCACCATACTTAATGCAATTGTCTGTTGTTTTGCAACTTAATACTGGAGGGGGTTCGGATGATAACCTGAAGGTGGACTTTTTAGGCATAGATGCAGTTGGATGGCGGTCTATGTACTTTGTCGTAATGCCCAATTAAATCTCACTATACTCATCATGATATGTATGTGCATTGTCATGCTCTCTTTATTTGTCAATTGCCCAACCGTAATTTGTTCACCCAACATGCTGTTCGTCTTATGGGAGAGACACCTCTAGTGAACTGTGGACCCCGGTCCAATTCTCTTTACTTGAAATACAATCTACTTGCAATACTTGTTTCTATCGTTTTCTCTCGCAAACAATCATCTTCTACACAATACGGTTAATCCTTTGTTACAGACAAGCCGGTGAGATTGACAACCTCACTCGTTTCGTTGGGGCAAAGTAGTTTGGTTGTGTTGTGCGGGTTCCACGTTGGCGCCGGAATCTCCGGTGTTGCGCCGCACTACATCCCGCCGCCATCAACCTTCAACGTGCTTCTTGGCTCCTCCTGGTTCGATAAACCTTGGTTTCTTTCTGAGGGAAAACTTGCTGCTGTGCGCATCATACCTTCCTCTTGGGGTTGCCCAACGAACGTGTGAAATACACGCCATCAATGGCGAAAGCTTGCGGTGCAACTCGACTAAAAATCTTTGGCGACTCACAATTGGTGGCTCAGCAAGTTATGAACCAATGTGATGCAGTCAATGATAGCATGATAGCATACAAGGAGGTATACAATGAGCTGGAAAAGCTGTTTGATGGATGCGAGGTAAATCATATCAGTAGACTGAGCAATGATGAAGCCGACGCCCTCGCAAACATCGGGTCACAGTGCCTCCCAATCCCGCCAGGCGTGTTTTGGGAAGAAATAGCAGAGAGATCAACGAAGCTGAAGAAGGTGCAGAAAAAAGCAAAAGAAGGAAAAACTTCGGCGTCTCCTAAAGAAACCATGGAGGACGAAGAGGACCAAGAACTTGTGATGATGATACAAGTTCCTTGGATGCAAGCGTACGTATCGTATATCCTCAGGAAGGAAATACCCGACGATCCAATTGAAGCAAGGCGAGTTATTCGACGATCCAAAGCTTTCACAGTGGTCAAAGGGGAGTTATATAAGCGAAGTATTTCAGGCGTCTTGCAAAGGTGTGTCACACCAGAAGAAGGAAGAATAATCCTGAAAGATGTGCATGAGGGAATATGTGGTCACCACGCAAGCAGTCGAGCTATTGCAGCCAAAGTCTTTCGGGCAGGATTCTACTGGTTGACAGCAATCGAGGATGCAAAAGAGATAGTACGAACTTGCGACGCGTGCCAGAGATTTGCCGCAAAACCGCACTCTCCGGCGGCAGAACTAATGCCAATACCATTATCATGGCCCTTTGCCCAGTGGGGACTCGACATGGTAGGCAAGTTGCACAAAGCTTCGCCAGGAGGATACGAGTACCTGTTGGTTGCTGTCGACAAATTCACCAAGTGGGTAGAAGCGAAGCCAATAAATTCACCGGATGCACAATCAGCAATAAAGTTCGTGAAGGGCATCGTTTTTCGATTTGGAGTACCTCACAGCATCGTCACAGACAATGGCAGCAACTTCACGTCGAAGGAGTTCAAGGCATACTGTGCGGAAGTGGGCATCAAATTGCACTTCGCATCAGTTGCGCATCCCAAAACTAATGGTCAAGTCGAGAAAGCCAATGGCATCATCTGCAATGGCATTAAAAAACGTCTGCTAGGACCGCTTGAAAAGGCTCGACACACCTGGCCAGAAGAACTGCCAAGTGTTTTGTGGAGCATCCGAACAACACCAAACACGGCGACACAAGAAACCCCGTTCTTTCTCGTCCACGGAGCTGAAGCCGTACTACCAATTGAAATAGAGCACGATTCTCCAAGAGTAACAGGGTACGATGAAGAAACATCACGAAAAGTTCGGGAGGATGATATGGATGCACTCGATGAAGCTCGAGATGAAGTACTGTCACGGGTTACCAAGTACCAACAAGACTTGAAGAACTACCACGATCGACGATTGCGGCCAAGATCTTTTCAGGTCGGTGATTTGGTCCTGCGACTCAACCAGCAAAGTACAGAGAAGCTCGAGTCACCATGGTTGGGGCCTTACATCGTCACGGAAGTCATCGACGGAGGAGCATACAGGATCAAGGATAAGAAGACAGGGGTTCCTGAGAAAAACCCCTGGAACATGGCGCAGCTCAGGCGGTTCTATGCCTAGAGCCGAAATATAGTCCTTCTCTGTAAAAATACAATGTACTGAAACGCCCGCGAGTTTTCAGACGCACTCTTTTCCTTTTCGGGGCACCGAGTGGGGCCGGAAAGGTTTTTAATGAGGCGGGCTCGCGGTGCTGCAATATAATAAAGATAGTGGAGATATACTTCTTATTTTTCGACACGCACGGGGGCTCAACGCCTAAGTCTCAAAATACGTACAACATAGATCTATTGAAATATTTCGCCCTGGTACACTAATACCTCGCCAAATATAAAAATCGGAAGCCAACAATTATAAATATAGTGTACACGTCAAAAATCTTAATTGCTTTGGTCCAAGAACCTCGCAACAAAAATATAGAACTTCGATATCAAAGATACTCGAAGATTTGCAATCCATCAATGAAAGAAAGGATGTCTTATTACAACAGAAGGAAAAATCTTCAAGATAGAAAAAACAGTACAGAAGGCTCGGGGGCTCCAACAATATGGAGCACTTTGCAATATACAACAAATTTCTTCGGAAATAAAAAAGAAATCAGAAAAGATAGAGATACAAGGTTTCCAATATGATACAAATCAGTTAAAGCCCAAAATACTATCTACGGATAAGCCTCTGGTTGTTTTATGTTCAGCATAGGACCCCTTGATGAAGAATTCTGAGTCCATCCGAAGAAGCTCATCTATCATCGACAAGCCTGTTGGCCTCTGCAAGTTTCTCTGCCAAAATAGAAAAGAACAATCAAAAGTGCGACAAAAATAGAAGCAAGAAGATCGGAAACAATGACAGCAAAAAGTTGTTACCTTCAGTCTTGCTGGCATATTCACAGTACCCAATGAATTGGGACCCAATGCGAACAAGCTCTTTGATCATAGGCTGTCAAAGAAGAATAGAGAAAAAATATCGGTACGAGAAAAAAATGAAGGCACAAAAAGAGGAAAACAGAGGAAATATAGATATTAGCAGGAAAGTCAAAAACTTACATCATCCAAGAGCGCTTGAGAAGAGCTACCCAATTGAGGGGCAGGCTCGACGATCGTTTCAACCCTTGTCCTTTTTGGTGAAGGAGCAAGGGGGCTTGAAGGAGGAGTGGTGGTGACGAGATTTTGTTGAGGAGGCGAGGATTCTTCTCCTTCAACTAACGTCTCCGACACAAGCAAAGTATGTGACGCGCTCGTCCGAGGAGCCACGTCACGGGTCGGTTCTTCTTCCTCATCATCACTGCGATTAAAGATCGATAGCATAAAAAGCAAGATGAAGCAAAAAACTTCGACTACAGAAATAAGGGGAAATCAAGGTGACTTACGAGCTGACGAGGGATGCGAGATATGGATCATAAGTTGCCTTCTGATGTGAAGGATCAACTTCTTCGGCTTTGGAAGTGCTGGAATCTTCGGCATTACTCCTCTTCCTTTTCCCTTTTGGAGAAACAGCGGGAGGAGGAGATTGGGCCGACGTAGTGCCTTCGGAAGATCCCGCAGATTTTCGAGAATCCACGGGTTCATTCACAAAAGACGGAGCTTCTTGATTGTCATCAGTGACAATGGCCCTTTCTTCGACTTCTCCACCTTCAGGAAGAGGAGGAAGCGAGACAAGTTTTGGATGATCCTATGCAAAATAAAGCAGGGAGAGATATCAGGAAAGAAGTAACAAAAAGATAGCACAGTAACAACAAGACAAATAGACAAAGATTACCTTGGGAAGTGGATTGGCGGCGCTGAACGGCGTCACACGGCAAGAAGAAGGGACAGCATCTCTTTTGCTGAGAGATGAAACTTTTCGGACAAGTTTTTCTAAATCCTTGACCTCCAAATTCACCGACAGCCGATCTACGTCTTCGTCGCCAGCATATTTCCAGAGAGGATATTTGCGAGCTTGAAGTGGCTGCACTCTAGTACTGAGAAAGTATGCAGTGATTTGGATACCCGATAATTCTTGGCCACGAGTATTTTGCAACTCGCGGATACGAGTCATCAAGGTTTCTGTCGACGCCCTTTCTTCTTCGGTGGCCTCCGCGTCCCAGGAACGGTGGCGAAAGATTTTTTCGGCGCCATCAAAAGGAGGAATGTTGTCCTCCGCACATCCATGGTTTTCCTCCTGAATGTACAACCACTTCTTGCGCCATCCTTGAACTGAGTCAGGAAGCTTGACGTCGAAGTAGTCAACAGTGGGACGAACAGAAATTACAACGCCACCTATATTATAGGCGACATTGGGCGAGCCATTACGGCGGCAGAAGAAAATGCGCTTCCATAGCGCCCAGTTAGGCTGGACGCCAAGGAAGGCCTCGCAAAGTGTGATGAAAATGGAGATGTGAAGAATGGAGTTTGGCGTGAGGTGGTGGAGTTGCAAACCGTAGACAAAAAGCAATCCACGAAGAAAAGGATGAATGGGGGCGGACGGACCGCGGATGAGGTGATCGACAAAACATACCCGGTACCCCATTGGAGGGGTTGGGTAGCTCTCCTCATCGGGGAAGCACGGCGCCTTGGATTTCTTGCTGATCCCCAGCTTCTTCAACATGTTGATGTCTTGCGAGGAAATTTTCGACCTTTCCCACTCCGCCGCCCCAAGATCCGCAGCGGCTATGGAGGATTCCGGTGTGCTGTGCCTCGTCAAACGGCGCGGCGGCATCAACAATGGCGCAGGATTTGCAGTGTGGAGGCGAGGAGCTTAAGAGCTTGTGGATCGTAGGAGGGAATTCACAGATGAGAGAAGGAGGACGGCGTGAGCGGAAGTGTCCGAGGAGGAAGAAGATGATCTTATATAGGGGTGCGGTGAAACGACGGACCGTTGGATAAGGAAAATGTGTGACAGATGATAGCCACGTGGCAACAAGGGTAAAAGAGTAACTTAATAATGGAGAAGTTATGGTACGTGCACCAGAAAAAGCGGAGGACGTGTGTCCCCCACTTGCACGACGTGTCAAGATAGTGGATCAATTGGGCCCGCATGGCAGCGAGAAAAGACTTGTCGCAAATTTTTGACTAGCAATCGTGGCTATCGTCAGCAATAACGTCACCTTGACAGAAGAAAAATTCGGCTTAACAGCTGCATCAAAAAGCGACATGAAAAAGTATTGGAGAGCTTTTGATCAAATACAAGTTTTTGAACAAATGCTCGGGGGCTACTTTGGAAAAATGAAGAGATCAAGAAAGACAAAATAGAAATGGCGTGAGCCTATGATCAAATACAAATATTTGTTCATAGCCTCGGGGGCTACTCCCATCGGGAGCGCTGTTCGCGCACCCGAGAAATTATAAAACTTCGGGAAAGAAAGAAAATATAGCGGCATAATAGCGTGGAGCCTACAACCAAGCACAAGTCCTTGGCTGTAGCCTCGGGGGCTACTCCCATCGGGAACGCTGTTCGCGTGCCCGATGAAATTATGAAAAAGAAAGAAAGTCAGAATGAAAAGAAGAAACATAGAAAAGCAAGAGAGTATATTTCGAGTTATAAATAACTTCGTATATACTCCCATCGGGAGAGCAATATAAGTCATCCGTGACTCGATAAAATGTGCCATTCCATCAGCCGAATAAGCACTCGACAATATATTCTCGGAACGCCGAAGTTGCGATCAATTTCTGAATGCCGCAAAACTTTGCGGAGGTAAGACCCCGGATCTATTCACGTGAGGCGTGGCGCCGTCTCCGACGTCGGTTTGCTACTTTTATCCGTATCAACGGATACGAAGAAAAATCCTAACGGACGCGTTAGGTACCCGATAAATATGACTGGGACTCGACGGAATGGTAAGAGCTTAAGCGGCACCTGTCGAAGTTTACACCGATATCCCGAAATCATGTCCAGGGACGTGATTTTGAAGTAGGTTTTTGCGGATTGCCACTAGAGCAGTTAACTAGTACCTGATCCGTCAGATGAACTAGCCCCAATTACCATTATCCCTGTACAATATAGAAATTTATATGAAGAAATATAGAAAGGTTTAAGTTGTTGAGTAAAAATAAACAGTGGAGATTTTCCCTGACTCTACGATTCAAGCAAAATCTCGGGGCTACTGACATAGGCATCCCTAATGGGCCTGCCGAAGATAGTACCCGGGGTTTATTGAAGGCCCACTACTCGAAGAATAAGAAGATTCGGAAGCCCAAGATATTATTAAGGAAAGTTAGAGTTGTAATAGAAAATCTTATTTGTAATCTTACGGGATGAGTTTGAAACCTTCCCGGACTTTGTAACTTGTACAGCACGAATCCCTCGGCTCCGCCTCCTATATAAGGGGGAGTCGAGGGACGCAGAGACCATCGAATCATTGTCTACAAACCCTAGTTTTCATAATCGTCGAGTACTTTTCGGCTGAAACCTTCGAGATCTACTTGCCCTCTACTTCCAACTAAACCCTAGCCTACAATCCATAGGCATTGACAAGCTAATACCTTGTCACTCGGTGCGCCGCCACGTCCTCTTCCAAGCTCTGCCGCAGCCTCACGTTGGCGACGTCGTCCTTAAGCGTCTCGAAGGACTCGACTATAGCTCGCTGCTCCACCGTCCTCTCCTCCGGGGTAGGCACATCAGGGTTGTCGGAAGACCATGATATGTCGGAGTCGGAGTCCTCCGCGGCAGCGGCAGCCGCCACCCTGCGTTGTTCCAGCTCCGCGTCGACCGCTGCATGGGCCGCCCGCTCCTCATATGCTTCCTTCTCCGCTTCAGCCAGGGTCGCGGCGTCCCTGACCGGGTGGAGGAGGTCGGTGTTGTCCTCGGAGTGGAACTCCTCGTTGGAGCTCAAGGCCGGGGGAGGTGGAGTGGGAGGTGGAGGCGCGGCAACCTGGCCGTGGCCGGCGCTGCTCATGGTGGCTGCGGCGGAGTCTGAGCGGCAGCGGCGCTACGGTGGAGGTTGTGCGGCGGCTACGGTTTAGTGGGGAGGAGATGAGATGCTCGCGCCCCTGTTTATATAGATCGGAGGCAGGGCGAGGGCTGCGGCACGCGTGGCATCGACATTACTTCGTGCGCAGAGGTAGGCGACGGTCGCGCGCCACGCGAGGCATCGCCATTAACGCAGCCGCAGACTGCCGAAGCGACGCCTCGGCACCGCATACTGGCGAATAAGACGCATCGACGCTGGCTCACTGCCAGGCGGGTCAGACGAAACATCCGCCAGACGCGAGCGGAAACTTTGCGCGTCCGCGCAGCGTCCGCAAAGACGCATCCGAGGCGCATATTTGGGCCAGGTTTGCGTCTCCGCGGACGGCCCGATCACTATGCGTCGCCCCGCTGGAGGTGGTAGCAGACGCATTTCTGGGCCGGGCGGACGCAAACGGTCGCTCGTCCGTTTGCGTCGCGTCGCTGGAGATGGCCTAAATGACACAAATGACCGTTAATATGATGTTTTCCAAAATGGCATAATCATGATCCACTCACAAATTAAAGAGCGTTATATATGTTTCTTGAAGATGTGATATCTCCCAAGTATTCTATTTATGGTGGCTACAAAAACGTATTATTTCGTATCACATAGTTGGATATCAATATGCTTGTAGTTATTTCTCAATCAAGATGTCCTCTCGTCAATAAATGAATATTTTCTATGCTCCCCAAATGCTCAGAAGCACTTGTATACCAATTGAATACTCGTACGATTTTTATGTTCTCCAAACGTGCGCGCTGTAGCCACCTGTCCCGACGGATTATTGAAATTGCCTGGATAATTAGGGTGTGGGCCCTGACAATTTTTTTTTTTTGCGAAAGACAGTACAATCAAAGGCGCTCATACATACGCGCACACACTCACCCCTATGAACGCGCACACACACACCCTACCCCTATGAGCACCTCCAAGATACTGCATCGTAGAACTGATCCGGCGGGTCTTGAGATTGACGAAGTCACCACAGACGCCTCGCTGTCGACGGGAACGTCGCCTCCCACTGAAAAATATTCCGCCTTTATGAGCACCAAAGTGTCAAATCTAGGATTTGAC
>NC_061508.1:199538424-199600911 GCF_022539505.1 Lolium rigidum
AACTTTCAGCCACAGCTCAGCGCCGCAGAAGCACGCTTGAACTTAAAACACTATCTAAAAACCACCATTTCAGTATTTCACTACATTACAACCAACGCTACGATTCACAGGAACTCCAGGCAGCTTAGTCCAACACCATATGGATCGAAGAGTTCTCTTCTGGATGTTCCTTCAAGTATGCCAGAGAAGCTCTCTCACCATGTGCAAGCTTCAAAGCTGGAATCCAGGAAGAAATCCAATCGAAACTGGTGCACTTCAGCTCGACAGCATTTGTGCCTGGGGTACCTTGAAGAGGGTCAGCAATGTTTCTGCAAACAAATCTACCTCCCTCTAGGTTTGATCTTTCAATAAAACTTTCCAATTCCTTAGATAGGACAGGATCAACCTCCACACCCGTTTGATATCAAACCAGATCAATCTATTAAAAACTGAGCTATTTCTCGAATTCCAAATCCCCCACAACGCAATTATGCAGTACATCTTTAACGAAGCTTTGAACCTCACATAGAAGTTATATATTTCATATAGTACATATTAGTCTGCTTTTTACCAGCAAAAGAGATGAGGGAAGTTTTGGCACGGAAATTGTTTATCAATTCCTTGCAAGAATTACGTTCCACAAAAGACTGCTCTTCAAATTAAAATATATTCAAAATTGCTATAAAAATGTGACTTTAATTCTTTGGATGAATTTTGTATGTGGATAGTTTTGCTTATACTTTTTGTAGTTTAAAGAAATCAATAGATTAAACTCAGTGAAGAGATTTGGAGAGTGAAAATTAGAGAGCCCATAGTAACGTCACTGCGATCAGAAAAGACGTCTTTCCTAGAGAAAGCTTTAAGTTAATGTATAGAGAGTCCAATTTGCCGTTCCCATTGCACTCTGTTTGAACGTGCTCTGATGGAAGAAGAAACAAAAAAAGAACAGGCATAACCGAGAAGATTGACATTTTAGTTTCCCATTGGCATGGGCATATTTCCTAGTCAAATCCTAAACATTACAACTCTTAAAGAAATAAGATGAACAATAAATCGAATCCGTTGCCTCAGGCCAAGCAAATATCACCATCCAACATGACAACCATATTTTACACTACAAATAGCCACCGCCACAAACAAATGGGCAGGAAACAAAGAACAGCTTCTTCTAAGGTACCAGCAACTAGCTCAGAGCAGGAAAAGCTTTACAAACGAGGAGAAAAGATGATGGCCATGTCATGCGATCATGTTACCAGGTGAGGAGGTTAAATCCTCGGGGCCAGAGAAATAACACTAGGCATGTCATCATCAATCACCACCCCACCTGTGCTGCCACAGGCAAGGAGATGGTGTGGGACTGGATACATTTCACAGCACCTCATCTCAACTCATGAATCTAACTGTTTCTTCTTTCTCCCTATCTCCTACCGTCCTACCATTCTTTGGGCTAATGAATTTCCTGCTGGCCTGAGTCACCTCGCTGGCTGATCAGATGCCTGGTTGTTAGATGCTGCTGGAGCTGATGACATCGCCGGGTGATTTCCATTGTCCTGGGGAGGCGCAACTCCCCACTTCGGGTCCGCATCCAATGGCTCCACCACATGAACTGCCCCATCACTCATGCCAACTGCTATCTGGTTAGGCTCCAATGGATGTGCTGCGACAACCATAGGGTACACACTCCCCCCGCTGTATGCAACAAGGGCAAACAGTAATAAGCTATTTACTTGGAACAAAACTACCAAAACACGAGTATGGAAATAAAAACAAGCAGTGCCACAAGGGGTATACCTTGATATCGAAGGAGGCACATAAGCAGAAAGTGCAATCCTGCAACGTAACCGAAGAGACTCTGCTTCAAATACTCCAATAGCACCATCACAGAATCCAGCGTAAATCAGAAGACCATCACAGGAGTATATTGCACTCGAAACTGGAGCTGGAAGTGCATCTCTTGGGTACCACTGCAATATCAAAGTAACAAAGGGAGAAATCAATGAAGATGGTTACAAAACCCAGGGATACAGTGTAAACCTAGTCCAAGACACAATGTGAATGTAACGTGCAGATACGAAAATAAGGAATTTTGATGATGACTAACCGAGCGCGAGCATTCAAGATTTCCATCATAGATGGCCAATTGGCTTTCGTGAACTACCAGAAGATGTGTTTGGTCATTGTGAAACTGCACCCTTGTATCGCCAACTAAAGCACCGGAACGATTTGCCGGGGGTTGAATGTATTTTGATTTCTTCTTCTCCCAACCATCAATGCTCCAAACACATAGCTGCAAAATTTTATTCAATCAATCAATGATTTGGAAACAGATATCTGACTAGTTGTTTGCCCAATCACAATTTTGCTTTAATAAAAATAGACTATCAGATGACTAGCATGTAACTAATATGAACTGAATTATACACATAGATAGTTAGTAAAATTCATACCTGTGCATCGGCACCTGAAGATACAAGGACATTCATTGATTGAGAAAATGCAAGTCCAGTAATCTTTTTCTGGTGGCCCTTCAGCTTGCTTTTGACCTATGTAATAATTTATTTAAGTCAGCATTAGTACATGAATCTTAAATCAAAGATTTAGTGCAAAAATACTCGTCAGACCTAGTCCCCGAAAGAATTCTGAGCGTTAGAAATTGTATGTCAAAAGAGATTAAATAAGTTCTGATGATCAAATAGGGCAGTTGAAAGCAAGAGTAGGCACAAAATGTGAAACAAGCAGTACATCATTTAACAGAAAGTATATACTATAATTCAAGTGAGGATCGCAGGCTAATAGAACACACCTCATCAACACGGACATTGTAGATTTGAATGGTCGAGTCTTCCATCCCAATAGCAATGATATTATTGTCTTGTGGGTGGAACGCGAGGAAAGTTGCAGCAGGTGGAGGTGCCATGAATGTAGTCATGACCTAAGGTTCACAGATTTAATCAGAAAAGTCAGAGACCCAATTACGATACTTGTCGTTACCCTAAGTTATGACTTATCAGGAAGCTATGATTACCATAAAGGTGCATTGGAGAGAGAGAGGGGATTGCACTAGCTTATTGTTCTATGTGCTGGAGAAGCCATTTACCTTGAACGTCATCATATTGAACAGTGAGACTTTGCCCCCAGATGCAGACATCACATAGGAGTCGTTTTTGGACAATGCAATGCAAGCAGTTGCTTCTTCCGGGTTGCCATCACTGGTGTCATTTGTCATTAGAATCCCGTTTGCTGGTTGCCACAGTTGAGGCGAAACAGATGCAGTAGACTAACAAAAAAACAGTAGAGATAATTCAGAAGGTAAGCGCAAATCGGATTGCAACTGAAATCCAAACAAGTAAAATCTCCATTCTACCTTGCCGTTGGGATTCCTCTCACTGCGTTGCCATTTCCATAGCTTATGAACAGCATTCGAGCCAAGAGACAAAAGGGCGATCCCGTTATTTGTATATAACAAACGGACAACCTGTTGGGGAAACAAACAAACACGTCACTCGTCATAAATTACACATTGCTTTCCAACCTTTTCAACACATTGAGATGCAAGCCTCTTGCGTTTTCTGGGAGGAAGAAATTTTATATTGCCCAGAGCATAAACATAACAGCTTGACTACTACTTAGCTGCCAATGATATAACAAGAAACAACAAATTGCATCATTGTTTCCTAATAAACAGGACAAACGTAGACACATTGAACAGACAGTATGATTATCCTGCATTTATACTTTAAATTAAAAATAAGATCAGATCATATGTTCAAGTTGAAATTGCATGGTCAATATTTATAACCCAATAAAGCATACAAATACTAAAAGATAAGCATGCAACATTGCCTACATACTTTGGTTGCAGAAGCTGCTGTATCTGGGCAACGCCGTGCCCGAAGATGTCCTGAATCAACAATGTCAGACAACTTCCAGGTCTTCATCTTTTCAGACTCATCTGTTATTCTTGGTTTAACATCTGGTGTTCTGCTAACATCCATAGATGACTGCAAATTTTGTTTGGGATATTCAGCAAGCCAACATATTGAAGAACACTATTGAAGAACATGAAAGGGTCTCAGAACTAACCAATCCGCTCATTGATACTGCAGGCAACATCCTATCAGGACGCTCTGAGTTCACTGCAATAGGACTAGATACATTTGAAGCAGAACCAAGGGTGTTGATCATTGGAGGCTGCATCAAAAACAAAAGTGAAAACATGGTATTTATTAACAGGATCGTCAGTAATTGCCAAATTAAAACTAAATGGAAGAACAAAACTAACACAGAACCAAATCGATGTAATACTTATACCCTGCCCTAACAACCCTAGGACAAAAGGCAACAGTAATGAAAAACATATGTGGCATTACCTTGGTATTAATTTGTTGAGGAGGTCCACGAGAGCCTTCAAAAACCCTGCTCTCTAGCATCCTCAGCAAACGCTGCCCATCGGTGTTCGCTAATATTTTTATCCCATTATCATTTGCTGTAACAGCAAGCAAAGACCCTTCTCTATTGAATCTCAAGCGCGGGCTTGCCTGCATAAATTAGTAGAGATTAAGCAAGACCCCTGGTATATGCATAGTTTTATTAAAAAGCACAGAAATATACTTACAGGCAATCCACCCTCACAATCTGTTGTTGTTAGTATACTGGTGTTATCCATATCCCAGAATTTAACAACAAATTCATCTCCAGCAGCCAAAAAATGGTTTCTCGTTGTGTCAAACTGGACGACACCTAATGATCGTTTCCTGAAGCCACTGTATGTCCTCTTAATAGCCCCTTCAGTCTCATTCCACTCAACCAAATGGGAATCGCCATCCTTACTAGTTCCACAAGAGAAGAGTCTGAAAGGAAAATTCAAAACAAACATTATATGGGAGTTGAATTTTTAAAAGAAGTGAAGCATAAATATTTGATTGGCACATGAGAAACAAGTGACATAGTAAGATCTTTCATCCTTCAACATGCTGACTGAATTTTTCACATTCTCACCTTGTACCATCAGCGCTGTAAGACATGGTAGTACACCAATGTCCAGGAGCATCATAGTCAACCCGTGAGCCCAAACAATCATATAGCCATGCCTTGATTTTTCCATCGATGGCAGTAGAAAAGATAAACTGCAGAGAAGGTAAAGTTGTATAAATGGTTTAGGTAAAACAGTTGGATATCAAAATTAAACTAATAGAATTCAAAATAGCTAAGAGAAGCCTTTTATCACGGACATGACACTATCATGGACAACTGCCAGAAAAATAAGTATGCTACCTGTACAAAATGGAGTATATCTTGAGAGAATACCAGACATGAAATCATTCAGAAATTACCTGAATGTTTTCTTTGTAGTGAGGGCAAACAGAGTATACCGAAGCCTCGTGACCTTCAAATGTGTATTGCTTTTGTCCAGTTTGAGCATCCCATACCTGCATGTAGAATGCACAAACATGCTAAGGATGTTCTCCTTCATTCTAAAACAGCAACACCATGACTACATTAGTAAACTCACCTTAATAAGTTTGTCATCACCACAAGTAATTATTGATAGGGACTTGTTGGGGTGAGAGAAAGCAATGTCATTAACCCCACCAATGTGAGCATCAATCTGTGCAAGTTACAGAAGGACAAATAGTTAGAACATTTAAAAGGGTGTATGGACAAGAAAATTAGGTTGGAACGCTAGGGAGTCGGGGCCATAGTCCACCTATGGACTTGAATCCAAGCTCCATCCTAACCAAACAGGCCGGAAGGGGGTGGAATGAAAACTACTCCAATCGCTATGCATGTACCTCTGCTTGCTGCCTTAATTCTCCGTTAGGAACAAATGTGTAAGTCTGAACAATATGCTTTGAAAATGCCACACCTGAAAATCAAATCGAGAATACAGAATCAATTTTGCAGACTAGCAAGAAACATGACAACAATTTGATCACTCCTGAGTACAGAGCAATTTAATAAAAATGCTAAAAGTGGCTCATTAAAACTGGCTCATATGTCAACAATAGCACTTAAATGGCCCTTTCTAGTACCTAGAATATTTCCATCAGGGCTCCACAGACACCTATTGACACATATAGCAGCATCTTTCATAAGTGCAGCCTGATCACAGAAAAACACAGATTGCGCATCAGAACATGCCAATGAAAGTCACAGTGCTGCTGACTACAGGCTTAAAGTACAACAAAATTTGGTAACACGGACTAAATTGAACAAGTATGATCTTTGATTTAATGACCTGCAAAGGCAAGGTGCATGCACCAATATCCCAAACTTTGAATGTTTTGTGCGCTATCCTTTCTCGTGAACCAACTTCCCATATCCCGATGTCACCAACATTTGTTCCAACTGCGTTACAACAGAAACATCAAAAATACAGCAGAATATGCAATGATAGAGTAATAATTCAGGAACCAAGTGACGTGTTCTAAGCATGTACCTAGAAGAATGGTTTGTTGAACAGGATGAAAATCTAGGCTCATGACATTAGAACCCTGATTGAGTGTGCGAACAACTTGTTTGGGGAGGTCTTCTTGACTGTAGACATTGGGAGGATGGCTTGCACCAGAGAATGACACCTACAGTAGTTTTGTTAGGGTATCAATATTTGCTCATCATACAATGTTACAGAAATGAGTAAAGAGGAGAAACACAGTTAACTCCAAGTTTATCCAAATACCTCATCTGGCTGGCCCACACGCATTCTTTTCATCAGATGTTCAGAATCTGCAGATTGATAGTCAATGCCAGGTGCACTTGTAGGAGTCCTTGGATGTTTTAGAAATGCCGCTGCAAACAAATTGAGCATCCAAAGGAAATTCAATCAAAATTGCAGGAGTGGGAGACATCATTATGTTCTGAAATGCTGTTTTATCTTACCTGTGTTTGGAGGCTGAACAAGACCAGGTGGCACTTGTGCCACGCCAGGGTGTGGCAAAGATGGACTGGGATTTGTCATCCAACCCGCAATTGCATTTGGAGATGGTGAAACCACAGGTTGAAATGGCTGCAAGATTGAGAATATAGTAAATGATAGGACGATAAAAATAAGTCAAAATGTCCAACTACTGCAATACGTACAGCATGAGCACCCATTGGCGGAGGAAATCCAGCTGACTTGGGGATTGGTCCAACCATAGGACCATTGGCAGGTGGAGGAGCTCTTGCTCCATTGGCAGGAGCAGCACAGGAGTGATCGGTGAAGAGTGTCTTGATGTCAGGGTTTGGTCTGGGATTCTTGCAAAGCTGATGTTGCCAGTTAAGACTACATGACATAAGAAATCAAACAAGTCCGGTTAACATCAACCTTTACAAGAAACTAAAGCAAGAGAAGGCATACTGAAAGTCTAATACGTCTTCATTATGGCAAACAGTAAAAGACCAATCGTTGCATGTTGATATACTAGGCAAAAAAAACAGTGCATTAAAATACTAGGCGAATAAGCAGTGAATTAGAATACTAGGCAAAAAAAGAGCAAGATGAAAAATTGGCACGCCACCAACCTAAGTACCTATCTTTATTGTAATGTTCTAGAAGAAACCTGCTAACTAGGAAACCCATATGGAGTATCCAACTGAATGCAAATAAATCTTTGAACGAAAAATTAAATCAAATAGATTTACCAAGATAAGTCGTAGAACAAATGAGCATTTACAACTAAAACTTATGCTAATTCTCAGTTGTCTTACAGATTAACACGCTTGAAAGTGTGCAATTTTTGTATACTATGCGCAGTTTTAATTCTCTATGTTATATACGAAGTGTGGTTAGATACGAGTTGTTAGATGTTGATCCAAGGCTCAGAAATGTATCTGAGATGCTGAAAATATTCAGGCAAGTTATGAAAAACAACAGAAATGCAAGCGATCAAATGTCTGAAGTTAACATTGACAATATCCCCTCAAAAAAAACATTGACAATATTTATGAAATGGACAGGACAACTCCCTTCTCACAACAACAACAACCAGCATTTGGCAAAGCACTAAACAATGATAATTCTGTTTTAGCCTTTTAGGCAACAGGTCCACTTAATTCCAAACTAATTGGTCGGACAATCTATAATAGGAGTAGTACAAATCCCTTACATCATGAAGGTGCTAAACTTCAAGTTTATTTCCATAAAAGCACTACAAACCAGTTTGTCTTATTCATCCATCATTTGAAGGAAAGATGGAAACACAACCAGAAGGAATAAAATAGAAACGGAAACCTCCCAGTATAGCAGCTTTGTAGCAGCTCTTTTTCCAACTTATATGGCTACTGAAATAAAAACATGAGCTGTCTGCTATGTACACAAATTTACACCAAATCTTACTCATAGAAAATCGTATTTGCTCTGAAAATGCACTAATAGCGCTGTTCAAGCAGATTGCATCCCTTTAAGAATATATAAAATAAAATGGCAACATGGAACTGAAAGCATGTCATCATACACAGTATATTAAATCAGCAAAGCACCTTTGATTGATCAATGTGCGCAGTCTTGAGGCTTTAAATGGAGGGAAATTAAGCTTGTCCCGGAAGAGAGGGTTTGCCTCGATAAGCTTCTTGAGCTCCATGAGCATGATGTTGCGGGCAGACTTTGTGTCTCCGTACTTGGAGAGCTGCTCATTCTGCCTGTTGGTCATTGAGGGCAACAATTACATCCACATTGGCCCAATGCACAAAGCATTTTGCTATACGAAAAAAGGCTTCAAAGGAACCATCATACCTGAAATTATCTAAAGTCAGCAGCTGCGTGATCTCCTTGAATAGCTCCTCGTTGAAGGAGGCAAACACCTTCAAATCCTTGACGAGTATCTCCACCGCCTTGGCTCGATCATGCCTGCAAAAAAAACGAATCCAGTTGAGCACGGATCGAATTTGATCCCCGGCAGCAGCAATGAGCACGAGAAGCTTACCTGTCGAGGGCCTCGAGGTACTTCTGCTTGCGGATCTCGAAGAATATCTTCATGGAGTAGCGGTTGTCCTCCACCTTGGTGAAGCCGCTGAGGTACCGCTCCACCTCGTCCCACTCCCCGCCCTGCACCAGGTCCTCGAAGTGCTTCATGTTGAAGTAGAAGCCCGACTCCTGCTCCAGCCTGCGCGACCAAAATGGACGGGGGAAAAATAAAAGTAAAAAACCCCAGCTTCAACAAGCGCAGGCAGATAGGTCCAAAACCTTGGTCTTGATCGGGTCGGGTAGAGAGCAGAGAGCACGCTTACTTGTGCACCGTCTCCTTGAACTTTTCCTCGTCGAGGAACTGCAGGATGAGGAAGACGAGCTCCCTGCTCAGCGACGACATGGCTCCCCCGATCCCGCCCTGCGTCTCCAGCGTTCACGACCCGCCTGCGCGGCAGATCCCCTCCCCAAATCTCCGTAGAAGAAAGAAAACCGCCCCAACCGCCGCCACCAAAAGAGCCGCACAACGAGCAGCCCCAAAACCCTAGGCGAGGCGGAGACCCGAGAGAGACCAAACCGACCGACGGCGAGCGGGAGCTCACAGCCCACGTGGACCCATCCCGGCGGCGGGATCTCCCCCGATTCCGGCGGCGCGACCGCCGATCTGCAGCTACCGGCCGAATCCGGCGGCGTGAAGGCTCCTCCCCTCGACGACCGCGTCGTCCGTCGGCTAGGGTTTGGTCGCCGCCGCCGCCGGCTGCTGCTTCCTTGGCTCTAGCCGCCGGGCTTCTTCCCTTTTCTTATCTCTCTCTCTCTCTCTCCACCTTGGCTTTCTCTCTCCAAAACCAGTCGCTCGCTCGCTCGCTCGCCTTTATTTTTCTGCTCTGCTTTTGGTTTTTTGGGGGCCGCGTTTTATAACCTCCCCGCCCCGTCCCGGCTTATATAGCCCCGCCGAATGACGATACAGCCCCCGCGACGCCACTCTATTTACTTCGCAGCCACTGACGAGGACGGGCGCCAGGGGCAAAACGGGCAAACTCTGCCTCGTGGGCGCAGTTTGGTACATTTCCGCGTCGCATCTGGTACTGGGGTGGTTGCGGGGACCATGAGGCTAGGTGGGTCCCACCCGCCCAGAGCGTGGGATGGTAACTCGCCAGCGCGGTTAACCATTTCGTGCTGCCACGTCATTCTTCCTCGTACCCATTAATTTTTCTCTCTCTCTAGTCTCGCACGCATCCGCGGTTTCGAAATTTGAACGGGCAGAAACAAACTGGGGGTTGGTGGTACGTACTGGTAGCCGCACCCCGCAGGATACCCAACTTTTCTTTTCAGGCTGGCGTACTTTGTACTGTAGTACTCCCTCCCTCTCATCACATATGTCTAAGATTTATCTAGAGTTATTATTTTAGATGTATCTGGATATCTAGATATCAAATAGTATCTAGATATATTCGAATTTTGATAAGTCTTTGATATGTTTCATCAGACGGAGGGAGTATTTTCAATGATAATGTGTTGAATTCACGATATTATTATAATAAATGAATGATGGCAGTACCAGTGGTCTCTGATATTTTGAAACTAAATTAATGGATGACATTAATAGTGGTCTCTGATATTCTGAAATTAATGAAGTACTAGTAAATGTGCACGCACAATATTTTGAACGGGCAGAAACCGGGGTTGGGGGTTGGTGGTAGGCACTGGTAACCCGGTAGGATACCCAACATTTCTGCCGCGGTATTTTGTACTGTAGTACACTCTCTTTGTTTCACGAAGGTTGTCAAATTTCAAAAGTTCTCAGATAACCTTTATGAAACGGAAGGAGTATTTCCAATGATAATTTGTTGAATTCACAACATTATTATATTTAATGAATGATAGTAATACTGGTCTCCGATATTTTGAAATTAAATTAATGGATGGTATTAATAATGGTATCTGATTATTGATCAGTATATCTTTAAAATTCATGAAGGACAGAAAGTACTGTAGTTTCGGAAAAACAAAGAAATATATTAACCATTATTCTCCTCTATTTTTTCTATGACGAATGTCCACTTCCATATTCGATCAATAGCACCAGAGGAGGGATATAGACTTTAGCTTCATTCTCACTAGGCCTTCAAAATATGACCAGGAATCAGGTTCATCAGTTCACTACCATCCTACATATGCAGTGCACAACATTGTTCCACAAAGTTTATGGGCAGCGTGTGTACAAATAAACGCTTCATCCTTTCATAAGTGTACAAAATCAAAAACTAAATACCAGATGAACCACACATACATATGAATGCCACGGTGTGCCTTGAACAAATTAAACAAGGTTCTAATGCAGATAAAAGTGAACAAAAGAGAATTATGAATAAAAAATCATCCATATTTGCTCAAAAAACAAATCTGAAGGCAAATGGGCATTACTCACATCATGTCAATATGCATGATACTTGTTTCATAGACATATTCATTAGGAATACTTCTTGACTTCTTGTGCCCACACATATGCAAGATAAGCAATTTATCTAACATAGAAAGCTTAACAGATTTAAAACAACACCATGGTACACTCATTTACATTTATGTATGGCAATCGACTAAGCACACAATTCCAATCGATGTACGAGTTTAATTTTCGGAGGCCCAGTCAACTTTCGGCCGCACTCCATCATAGGGTACACGTGTTCTACCTCATCCACCACGTAGCACATGGTCACTCTTGCATTTCTTCTCCGAAAAAGGCAAAGTGTGCAGTTTATGGAAGAGCGAACAATTGAGAATAAGAGCTCTATATAAATATACCCTCAGAATAGAAGAGGTGATAGTACCAAAGTTCATCAAATAGGCTCGTGAAAGGATACCCAACTTTTCTTTTCAGACTAGCGTACTTTGTACTGTAGTACTCCCTCCCTCTCATCACATATGTCTAAGATTTATCTAATTATTTTAGATGTATCTGGATATCAAATAGTATCTAGATATATTCGGATTTTGATAAATCTCTGATATGTTTCATCCGACGGAGGAAGTTTTCCAATGATAATGTGTTGAATTCACGACATTATTATAATAAATGAATGATGGCAGTACTAGTGGTCTATGATATTCTAAAATTAAATTAATGGATGGCATTAATAGTGGTCTCTGATATTCTAAAATTAGTGGAGTACTAGTAAATGCGCACGCACAATATTTTGAACGGGCAGAAACCGGGGCTGGGGGTGGTGGTAGGCACCGGTAACCCGGTAGGATACCCAACTTTTCTAGCGCGGTATTTTGTACTGTAGTACACTCGCTTCGTTTCACGAAGGTTGTCAGATTTTAAAAATCCTTAGATAACCTTTATGGAACGGAAGGAGTGTTTCCAACGATAACGTGTTGAACTCGCAGCATTATTATATTTAATGAATGATAGTAATACTGGTTTCCGATATTTTGAAATTAAATTAATGGATGGTATTAATAATGGTATCTGATTATTGATCAGTATATCTTTAAAATTCATGAAGGACACAAAGTACTGCAGTTTGGGAGAAACTAAGAACTATATTAAGCGGCATTCTCCTCTATTTTTCTATGGCGGATGACCACTTCCATTTTCGATCAATAGCACTAGAGGAGGGATATAGACTTTAGCTTCATTCTCACTGGCCTTCAAAATATGACCAGGAATCAGGTTCATCAGTTCACTACCATCCTACATATGGTGTGCATAACATTGTTCCTCAAAGTTTATGGGAAGCTTGTGTACAAATAAGCGCTTCATCCTTTCATAATTGTATAAATTAAAATTAAAATATCAGATGAACCACACATACATATGAATGCTACGGTGTGCCTTGTACAAATTAAACAAGGTTCTAATGCAGATAAAAGTGAACAAAAGAGAATTATGAAAAAAAAATCATCCATATTTGCTCAAAAAACAAATCTGAAGGCAAATGGGCATTACTCACATCATGTCAATATGCATGATACTTGTTTCATAGAAATATTCATTAGGAATACTTCTTGCTTCTTGTGCCCACACATATGCAAGATAAGCAATTTATCTAACATAGAAAAGCTTAACAGATTTAAAACAACACCATGGTACACTCATTTAGATTTATAATGAACAAAGTGTCGATTTATGTATGGCAAATGACTAAGCACACAATTCCAATCGATGTACGAGTTTAATTTTCGGAGGCCCAGCCAACTTTCGGCCGCACTCCATCATAGGGTACGCGTGTTCTACCTCATCCACCACGTAGCACATGGCCACTCTTGCATTACTGCTCCAAAAAAGGCGAAGTTTGTAGTTTATGGAAGAGCGAAAAATTAAGAATAAGAGCTCCATATAAATATACCATCAGAAAATAAGAGGTGATAAGTTCATCAAATAGGCTCGTAAAAGGTTAGCATGACGCTTAATACAAGTTTCTGCAACTAAACAAATAACATGCCGCAAAATATTTTAGGTAATTGGTTAGAAAACTACAACTTCCGATATAATAGCACGTCGCAATTATGAGTGAACAGTTTAATCCATTAGAAAACATAGTTAAACATGACCATTGTGTAACAAACAAAAGTTTAAATTAACAATGTTAGTTTGTTACTTGGAACAATTATGAAACGCTCGAAGGATACATGAACGATGTTAGGATCGATGATGAGGAAATTAATGTCTATAACCACTCACTTTGTGGCGCAACTATATTTCCGTTTCTTTCAATCATGGTAATGCATGATAATTAATTAATGATGTTATTTACAGGAGTTAGTGACTTAACTTTTTTTTGACAATCGAGTTAGTTACTTAACTTAGTAATACTCGGGGAAAAAATCCTTGACTTGTCTATTCTCCGATCAGCTGGGCTCATGTGAGAAGATGATTCACATGCCACACAAATCTCAAAGATTTTCTTCTTGGTGGCTCTCTTCTTCATCTCGTTGATTTTCTAAGGATTGGTCGAGTTGATGTCGTAGACTACCGCATCGCCGCCTTCTGTCTCCCCGCCCCTAGATCTAGCGAGATCAATTAGCGATGCATGCACTCTGTTTCCTCCCAACGTTGTTCGACCCTTGGTCATGTCCTCAAACACAATATCAATCCGATTAGAGTAGTGATCTAGGGCTCCAGACCATGTTTGCAAGGTCTAGACGCCCCTCGGTGTTCTTTCGGTATTCTTCTTTTTTGAGAGTCATCTATTCTTAATCTCACCATCGGCCTCTCAATTCTATTTCTTTTGTGTTTCTTAACATCCCCCGACTATTCTCGTAGGGGAGGAAGAAATAAAAAAATCAAAGTGCGGGTCATACCTCGGCCTCTCCATCAAAATGATGCACACAGAAGAAAAAAAAAATACATCTCGGGAAGAAAAGCTTTGAGATATGAGCACCACACGGGTATTCTTCTCGCATGGATATAGCGTGTTGGAAGAAAATGACAAGGTCTTATATGATTCCTTCCCCTAATAGTATGCTATGGTTATCTTGTGAAGCTTCTTAAGGATATGGAAATGTCAACAATTTACATGGTACTTTCGAGATTAGATAGGAAACAAGCTAACATAGGCAAAAAAAATTGAATGGTACGCACTTCGTTCATAAATAAGTGACTCAAGTTTATCTACATGTGGATGTATATTGATGCGTTTTAGTTATAAATAACTCTGTAGGTAAAAAAGTTGAGTCACATATTTTAGGACGGATGGAGTACTTTTAATGGTATAAGGGAGTAGTATATGACCGGAAGTTAATCACACACTTCTTATTTTTCTCTTCCTCCCTTCAATGTTTATTTTTGTAGTAGTATATAGGTCTTGGATAAAGAAGTAGAGGGGCGATTTACACAAAAATATTCTTTTTCTGAAAGAAAAGCACAGACTGACCATCTGGCCAAAATATTTCACCCATCTAACCCTTTTGTGTGGCATCCATCCCATCGGTGCCACACCTCACTGTGTGGTGCCCATGCCATCGGCGCCACACGTCCATGCCGACGTGGCGTGGTCGACGCTGACCAGCCGATGTGGCAGGATGTGTGGCGTCGTTCACCTCGGCGCCACACAAAGGGCGCCACACATGTCAACTTATATGTCGAAAACATCCAGGGGCTCCGGACGCTTAGTCCTTAGCCGTTTTGGCGAGCATGTTTGTGTGGCGCCGACACCATGGGCGCCACACTTAACAGTCTGGCGTCGATGGCACCGGCGCCACACAAACAGGCTCGCCAAAAACGGCTAAGTCCCTTGAAGAATTGCCAAAGCGGCGGGGATTCCTTCTTTGCAGAGAACAAAAGAAGAGGGAAGAAGAGAAGAGGCTCGGGCTCGGACGGGCGTGGGCGCCACAATAAGTGGATGTGTGGCGCCCTTCGGAACGGCGCCACACATCCTGCCAAGTCGACTGGTCAGCGTCGACCGCGCCACGTCGGCATGAACGTGTGGCGCCGATGGCATGGGCGCCACACAGTGAGGTGTGGCGCCGATGGGAATGCGCCACACAAAAGGGTTTGATGGGTAAAATAGTTTGACCAGATGGTCAGATGGTCAGTCTGTGCTTTTCTTTCAGAAAAGGGTTATTTTCGTGTAACCCAAGTAGAGGTTCCTCCGTCCCTTAGACCCTTCTGGGATTGATTGTAAAATTTGTGTGACACATGGAAGTTACATACGTTTCTAACTGGCCCTTAGGCGAATAAACCACTCTCTTCGTTTTACGAAAAGTTGTTCAACTTTTTCTAGATTCATATGTATTTGTAAATAATATGTCCATATATACATTTGTATTGAGACAAAGTTGTATAAGTTTTTAAGAAACGGAGGGAGTAGAACAACTAATTTGAGGGAATGTAATTATGTAAGTACTCCGTACTACTACCAAGTTTTCCCTCCTTTGGGGCTCATAATCTGCAAGGCTGAAAGTAAGAACGAAAGGAAAAAAAAAAGGGAATCAAAGCATGTGCGAGTCTCCGGGTGCTCGTAGCAGGAGCTGGGAGGTCCCGGTCTCAATTATTCTTGATTTCCAGAGCGGTCGCTTTCCTCTGCGTTGTAGTGGGCGAGTAGCTGCCGAGCTCGAGCCTCTAACACGTTATAAGCACACCCACTTATCAGCTCCACTTATATAAGCGCTCGAGCTGCTCTGACAACTGGCCACGCATCGCATCCGAGCATGCGTCCGGTTCCGTCACCGAATTAATTTCCCGCCTCTCATAAAAGGAAACAGAACGGAGAAAAGGAGAGGCGAAAATTCCCCACCACCACGTCGCACGTGCCACTAGCATCCCGACACGTGGCATGCGCCTTGGACCTCCTGGGTCACGTGCCGCGTTTCGCTTTTGACCGCTCTCCAACAAGGGAGGCTGTAGGTAGGAGTAAAGACCGAGCGGAAACGGGCATGGAAGCATAGAGTTATTACGGTTCTTGCCACTGGCGGCTGCGTGGCCGTGGGGATCAGGAAGGGGCACTTCGGGAAAAAGACTGGCGATTCTTCGGTCATTCTGGCTTTTTGGGGTGGTGGGCTCAGATCGGGCCGTCCGTATCTGCGCGGCAGTGGGGATCACATGCGCCATGCGCGTTGTAATTTGCAAGGGGATCTTCTGCGGCTCTGAGCGCATTCTGCTCTAAGCAGCTCGCCGACGCTATAAAGCCCGCGCGGCATAAAACGTCCGGTATGCGCGCGCGGACGACTCGAGCGCTCTAGCGAGGCGCGGTAAACGGCGCGTGCTGTAAAATTTTTAGGGCGCGCGGCGTTTTGCACAATCCGGAGCGGCATATCCGGCGCGTCGGCTCGCGCGCGCGCATCGACTCGTCCAACGCGCGAAAGATCCCCGCGCCGAAACTCCCTCCCACGCGTCGCCGCTCCGAGCCTCACTCCGTCGCCTCTCCGCGCGCCGCCGCCGCATCCCGACGATGGACGACCCCTCGGCAACCCGCCGACCCCTCCCTACCCGCGTCGACGCCTCCGCCGCCGCCGCCGCCCCGCCGCGCCGGCGCAAACCCCGGCGCGGCGCGCGCCGACGCCGGAACCCAACGGCCGCGCGGGCGGCGGTCGTCCGCCGCCGCGCGGCACGCACACGCGGCGCCGCGCGCGCGCGCGATGGCCGCGCGTGGCGGCCGGGCCGCTGCCCGCCGCGCGAGAACGCGCGACGTGTTCACGCGGAGCAGCGAGACGCCTCGCGCCGGCCGCCGCCGGTGATCGCGCGACCGAAGAAAGCGACGGCGCCGGGCCCCGCAGCCGACGCCTCCTCCTCGCCGAGCGCCGAACCAGGCGCCTTCTCCTCGCTCCTCGCTCCGCCGACCCGGCCGACGCCTCCGTCCCGACGCGCAGCGGCGCACATATGGTGGATGGTGAAATGCCCGAGAGGTAAAAAACACTTCTTTTTTGTCGAATTGTGGTTTAGATGCATACCTAGCCGATGCTACTATTCCTCCTTCAACCCAAGATGACGAGGACGAAGAAGAAGGTGTTGACTTGGAAAATGCGGAAGTGTGATATGCATTTGTGATATGCATTGTTTCACTTTGTCCATTTGAACCATATGTCGTGTGTCATTGTTGAACTACGTCATTTTGTGTGTCCTTGTTGAACTATGTGATGTTGTTGCACTTTGTGTCATTTATTTCATGAATTGTGTCATTTCTTTCATGAATTGTGAATGCAAAATAGACTAGAAATCTGTTTTCTGCGCTCGCGCGATGTATTTTCAAGACGCACTGGCGGACCATTTTGCCTGCGCGCGCACGCGCTGTATTTAGCCGCGCCCGGCGCGGAGAAAAAACGCGCAGCGCGCCATATACAGCTATCGCGCGCGGATTCTTGGTTTTAGCGCGCCGCGATATAGCGCGCCTGTTGGAGATGCTCCGAGCGCTGTTTTCTGCTTCTTATCACTGGCTATGAGAAAATATGCACCTCATTGCAAAGTCGACTGGCGATCATTTGGATAATCATTTCCTTCATCCACCTCACTGTTACTACTATAAACGTGAGGTTTTAAAAATATTCATAGTTTTACTAGTACTCTAGTAGTTCTCGAATATTTAATAGATATAAACAGAAATATCTAGCGAATGATTTCGAGCTATGCTGGCGCGACGCGCTCGGCGCGCGTTTTTTAGATGAACGAAAAATAAAGTTGTCAGGGCCCACACCCTAATTATCCAGGCAATTTCCATAATCCGTCGGGACAGGTGGCTACAGCGCGCACGTTTGGAGAACAAAAAAATCGTAGGAGTACTTTTTTTTTTACTAAACACAATACAATCAAAGACGCTCATACATACGTGTACACACTCACCCCTATGAACGCACACACGCACACCCTACCCCTATGAGCACCTCCAACAGACTGCGTTTACAAGTGCTCCTGAGCATTTGGGGATCACAGAAAATATTCATTTATTGACGACAGGACATCTTCTTTAATGGGTGATTGAGAAATAACTACAAGCATATTGATATCCAACTATGTGATACGAAATAATACGTTTTTGTAGCCACCATAAATACAATACTTGGGAGATATCACATCTTCAAGAAACATATATAACGTCCCCGCAAAAAAAAAAAAAAAAAGAAACATATATAACGCTCTTTAATTTGTGAGTGGATCATGATTATGCCATTTTGGAAAACATCATATTAACGGTCATTTGTGCCATTTAGGGCATCTCCAGCGGCGCGACCGCCAGGTCCGGAAATGCGTCTGGTACCACCTCCAGCGGGGCGACTGCCGTCCGCGGAGACGCAAACCTGACTATGCGTAGTACTGGCGCTGAGGCGTCGCTTCGGCAGTCTGCGGCCACGTTAATGGCGATGCCTCGCGTGGCGCGCGACCGTCGCCTACCTCTGCGCACGAAGTAATGCCGATGCCACGCGTGCCGCGGCCCTCGCCCTGCCTCCGATCTATATAAACAGGGGCGCGAGCATCTCATGTCCTCCCCACTAAACCGTAGCCGCCGCACAACCTCCACCGTAGCGCCTCAGCCGCTCAGACTCCGCCGCAGCCACCATGAGCAGCGCCGGCCGCGGCCAGGCTGCCGCGCCTCCACCACCCCTGGCCTCGAGCTCCGACGAGGAGTTGAACTCCGGCGACAGCACCGACCTCCTCCACCCGGTCAGGGACGCCGCGGCCCTGGCTGAAGCGGAGAAGGAAGCAGATGAGGAGCGGGCGGCCCATGTGGCGGTCGACGCCGAGCTGGAACAACGCAGGGTGGCGGCCGCCGCTTCCGTGGAGGACTCTGACTCCGACATATCATGGTCTTCCGACGATCCTGATGTGCCTACCCCGGAGGAGAGGGCGGCGGAGCAGCGAGCTATAGTCGAGTCCTTCGAGACGCTTAAGGACGACGTTGCCAACGCGAGGCTGCAGCAGAGCTTGGAAGAGGACGTGGCGGCGCACCGAGCCATAGCAGCCGCACGGGAGGCGGCGGAGAAGCAGGCGAGGGAGCGACGCAACGACGGGGCCGACCCTTCAGGCAACAACTAGTATTTTAGGTTACTTTGTATAGTTTCTATGCTATCAAATGTACTAGTATATTTGCTTTTAAAAAAGTTGCAAATCTAAAAATGGGTCGGCCCGGTGGACGCACACCCAGACGCAAACGGACGCGCGGACAAAATATGTCCGCGGGGCGACGAAAACGGATGCTCGCAGCTACTTTTGGGTGTCCGAAATGCGTCGCACCGTTGGAGATGCCCTTAATCTTAGTACCATGAAACATGGCTACGTCATCATGGATCACGTAGTTTTGACTTCTTAATCAAATGTCAATTTTAGTGGCATGTTC
This sequence comes from Lolium rigidum, assembly GCF_022539505.1. Classification (NCBI taxonomy): domain Eukaryota; kingdom Viridiplantae; phylum Streptophyta; class Magnoliopsida; order Poales; family Poaceae; genus Lolium; species Lolium rigidum. The sequence continues at coordinate 199,558,060 of NC_061508.1, forward strand.
TTTTTGTTAGAGTATATATCTGTATATTGTAGTTTCCCCATATGTTAGGGGGCTTCCTGCATATTTGCACATGTACATGTACTATATATTGTGGCCTTTGGCCCCCTGGTAATACTAGAAGCATATTTCCTAACATGGTATCAGAGCCGAAACTGGTTCTCTAGATTTTCCGGCCGACATCGCTTGTCCGTCTTGCCGTTTGTCTGATTTTCTCTCCGTCGCCCGCTGCTTCTCATTGTCGATCTCTCTGCTCCCGATTCCGCGCCGGCCTTCCACTTCCCCGACGCCCGCCTCCGGATTGATTCCCGCGCCGGCTATCCACTTCCCCGACGCCCGCCTCCACGCGCCCCGCGCCAATTTCGCCCGAGTCGCCCGCCTGCCGATTTCCGCGCGAGAGCCGCCCGCCCGCCGATTTACGCGCGAGTCGCCCGCCTGCCGATTTCGCGCGTGGAGCTCGCCCAAGATCCGCCCGCCGGCCGCGATTCTCTGCCCGCGTGCGATTCTTCGAGTCGCCCGCCTGCCGATTTCGCCAGTGCGCGTGGAGCTCGTCCAAGATCCGCCCGCCGTCCGCTATTCTCTGCTCCCGTTGGATTCTCTCTGCCCGCGTGGATCTCTCTGCCCGCGTGCGTTTTCTTGGTTCTCTATTCTCTGCTCCGATCTGTTGGTTCCCGTGAGTTGACTTCCAGCTGAAAGAAAAAAAAAAGAGCAAAAAAAAAAAAGCAAAAAAAAAAAATGTTACCTGATGTCTTCTTCCGCTGATCCCGCCTTATCTTTGGGCCTCCCTTCGGTACTTGGTATTTGTCCACTGCCTCCGTGTATGATGGCTAGCCGTTCTTCGTCGCCGTTTGCGGCCTCTTCACGCGACCCTGCTCACGCTTCACCGACTTTTGCGGCCTCTTCCCGCAGTTATGGCCGCGCTTCGTCGACTCCGTCTACGTTGGCCTACCGCTCTACATCGACTTTTGCGGCCTCTTCACGCGAGCTCTGCCGCGCTTGCCGATTTCGTCTGCGTCGGCCCGCCGCTCTCCATCGACTTTTGCGGCCTCTTCCCGCGGTTATGGCCGCGCTCGTTGACTCCATCTACGTCGGCCCGCCGCTTCTACATCGACTTTTGCAGCCTCTTCACGCGGCTCCGCCGCGCTTCACCGACTTCTCTATGTCGGCCTGCCGCTCTACATCGACTCTCGCGGCCTCTTCACGCGGCTCTGCTCGCGCTTCGCCGACTTCGTCTATGTCGGCCTGTCGCTCTACATCGACTTTCGCGGCCCCTTCACGTGGTTATGACCGCGCTTTGCCGACTCTTTCTTCATCGGCGTGTTGCTCTCCGTCGCCCCCTTTGGTGGCCTCTGTGCGTGTGGGTGATAGCTCCTCGTCGGCACCTGATTGTACGTCGACCTCTCCGGTCGCGCCCCTCTGCGCATGAGATAGCGCAGCTTCACCGCCCGCTTGATGCTTGGGATTCCGGTTTACATCGGCGGCCTCACGGTCCGAGTCTCCGCACTCGTCCTCATTGCACCTCGCGTGGCAAGGTTGGCCACACTTCCTCCACTCGTCGGAGGCGGGATCCCGGTTTACGTCGGCAGGCTGGCTCTTCGGGATCTTCTGCGGTTGCACTCTCCGATCAGGACATTCTCAGGGGTCTTCGTGGTCTGCTCGCTACTCCAGACTCTTCCTCGCCGGGCGCTGCTGGTTCTGTGACTGGCTCTTCTGGCACTGCGCGACCACCACTTTCCACACAGTCAGGTACGTCCCCATGGTATCTGGATTCTGGAGCTTCCTTTCATATGACCTCCGAGTCTTCTATCCTGTCTGCTCTTCGGTCTCTTATTTCTCCTATCCGTGTTGTCACGGCTGATGGTACCTCTATTCCCGTTTCTAGTACAGGCACTCTTTCTACCCCCTCTTTCTCTGTCCCTGATGTTTCTCATGTTCCTCGCCTTCAGATGAACCTTTCTCTGCTAGCCAGCTCACCGATTCCGGTTGTCGCGTCATTCTTGACGCCGAGTCTTGTGCGGTTCGGGATCGTCGCACACAGGCCCCGGTTGGAGCTGGCCCTCGTAGCCGTCGGTCTCCGGGGCTTTGGGAGTTAGGACCAGCTTCGTGTTCCTTCCGCTGCCACTTCATCTGCCGGTTCTCCTCCGGTTGTTGCCTCTGTCCATCGGCTCTTTTCAGCGAGTGGCATCATCGTCTTGGTCACCTTTGTGACTCTCGCTCTGTCGTCTTTGGTTCATCGTGGCCTTCGGGGTCCGTCTGCTGGAGATGGGTCGTTACACTGTCAGGGTTGTAGGTTAGGCAAACAGATTCAGCTTCCCTATCCTACTAGTGTGTCTGTCTCTCAGCGACCGTTCGATTTAGTCCATTCAGATGTTTGGGGTCCGGCTCCCTTCGCTTCGAAAGGGGGTCATCGATACTATATCTTATTCATTGATGATTTTTCACGGTACACCTGGTGTTTTTCATGCACTCTCGCGATGAGGTGCTCTCTATTTATCAGCGTTTTGCGGCCATGGTCCGCACTCGGTATTCCTCACCCATTCGCGTGTTCCGTGTGCCGATTCTCGCTGGTGAGTATATCTCTCGAGCACCTTCGTGGTGTCCTTGCCGAGGAGGGCACCCTCGCTCAGTTTTCTTGTCCCGGCGCGCATGCTCAAAATGGCGTCGCCGAGCGTAAGCATCGTCATCTTCTTGAGACCACCCGTGCTATGATGATTGCCTCTTCTCTTCCGCCACATTTCGGGCCGAGGGCCGTCGCTACGTCGGCCCACCTCATTAACATTCAGCCTTCCGCTGCTCTACAGGGTGGCATTCCTCTCGAGCGTCTCTCTGGTGTTTCTCCAGACTACTCGACTCTCCGTTCATTTGGTTGCGTCTGCTATGTCCTTCTGCCTCCTCGCGAACGCACCAAACTGACCGCTCAGTCTGTTGAGTGTGTTTTTCTCGGATACAGTGATGAGCATAAGGGCTATCGCTGTTGGGACCCCGTTGGTCGTCGGATGCGCATCAAGCATATTTCCTAACACTTTTCACCTTCAAAAGGAGTAGAAATGATGCAAATTAAAGACATAAATGTTTTATCACGTCATATGGAGCCATGGAACGTATGAATATAATAAAAGAACTTTCCCTTCCTCATTGTGGGTGATCCATAGAAAAATCACTCGGTCTATAATCATACAAACTCAACAATATCAAAGGAAGGAATTCCTAAGTATTTGAATTGCACAATGCACCTATAACTCGTGTGATTGGAAAGGGTTCAATATTATCGTTGACTTTTCTCGACAACAGCAATAACGACAATTGAGCTAGTATGCACCTCAAGAACACAATTCACTTGATCCCTCTCTTTTGCTTGGTACCAGTATATTTAGGTACAATTAGAGCATCTCCACCGGTACTTCCCAAAAAAGCGTCGGCATGCATGCCGGCAGCAGCATATGGGGAGCGCCGGCTGCATGCAATTAGTCTTTGGGGACCGCGTCTCACCCCAATTAGCGCAATAGAGACGCCGACCCCATTTCACAAGTGGGGACAGAAAAAGTATGAGAGAGAAGAATCTTTAGAGGGCCGGGTCACATGCAAGTGGGCACATGCAACTTTCCAGCAGAAATTAAACGCCGGCGCTCCCAATCGACTCCCTTCGCGAAGGGATTGCTACGGGCATACCGACGTTTTTATTGGGGTCTCAAAGTGGCTGACGTTTTTTCGGGACCGCCGGTGTGAACACTTTTTCTCTCTAAGACCCCCAAAGTGCTATTGGGAGGGCTATGGGGAGCACATGTGGAGATGCTCTTATCAAGACCTATTTGTTGTGATACGCTTGATACAGTTATGATAGTATATTAGTTGTGATTTGATAATGTATAATTACTCTTGTATCTATCAGTAGCGATATGTGTATGATATAAAACGAGGTATTTTTACTTTCTATTTCTTGACACATGTAGATCTGTTGGGTCATGCGCACATGCATGCACAACTCCATCTAATATGATTTATCAAGTATTGCTAACAAACAAACAAAGATCAGCCAACTTTGGACCACACATACTAAGATTGATCTTAATCGTGTCAAACAGAACTAAGCATTCATAAGCCCCGTTATGTCTACAACATACATTTAAATCCTAACAATATATTACATATCCAACTGTCGAAATAATTCTTAGTATGTGGATTAATGCGGTGTTTCGAGGAGAAAATGGTTGTCCTTTAATACATCACATATGGTTGCATGTCTGTTTGGTTAACATGAAATAAATGCCACAAAGTGAGAGTAAAATATACTTGTGTTCACGGTTTTGTAGTGATATTAGTGTACATGCTTTTTAACTATTAAATAGAATGTGCCTGAACATTCGCAGAAAAGTAATAATCTATCTAAAGACCAGGGATCCATAGACTATTCCTGAAGATAGATCAACTGAAAATCGTCGCTATCTTTGCACACACGATGCAACAAGTAGGTAAAAGAGTACTGGCTTCTTTAGATTGCAGGTCTACAAATTAGACGAATAGGAAAAGAAATACTAGGAAATTTGGAAGGGTTGCTACAGAGGATTGCAAAAGAGAGAGAAATGTAGGAATATTTATATTTGGATGGAAGACAAGGAGAAGACAAGAAAAGTGCCTCGATCCTGCGCGATTTAGTGTAAAAAAAAGGTTAGAGTGAATGTTGAAGTCCATATGGGATTGAGGTGTAGGAATGCAATCCATGGAAAAGTTTGGAGGTACCATTCCATTGACCCAAAGGGATTCTCCTTAGGGAAAAAAATCCTATCTCCTAATTTGTTTTTATCTTTTTGAAAATTATTCAATCCAAACAGGCCGTAAGTGTGGTTGCAAACCTCAGCTAGAAACCCGTAAAATAATATGGCGTTTTCTATATTTTACAATAGGAAGTCTAAAATCCCACGGAAGAAATATATTACGACACGGGATGCATAACTGGCGGGATGTATACACCTAGCAAATTAGGATACTTTTGTAAGAAGTAACGTTTGTGTTAGGATCCATTAAAAGGGGATCCCATGATTTATTTGATCACTACGTTGTTACGATCTTAAATAATACTCACTGTACTTCACAATAAGTGTAGTAGAGTTGTATTTGTATCTGGACGTATTTTATTTGTAGATACATGTCAATCTAGTTAATTTTGCGGCGCTTGTTCTGAAACGGAGGTAGTAACAATAGTCGTATTTCGTTACCGCTAGGTGGATTCTCCTCGATGTTCCTGCTTACGCATGACATATTCCACTTTAAAGTAGAAAAAAAAAACTTTGAGCACCTGGCCAGATCTGGACATGAGGATTGAGATGAGGTGTCATTGTAGGAGGTATGAAGGGAGGAGCATTGTCACGCTCAGGCTCGGAGGAAACTGATACAGAGGAAGTGGCTGTACAAGAGAGAAAAATGGGGCTGTGGTGAATGTGATGGGTGGTAAACAAGGCATTTCTAAACCCAGGTGTAGATGCTCTTGATTTAATAAAAAATTCGAAACAAATAGCAAATTTTTTTAAAAAAATCTGATTTTTTTGGAAAATGAACATGAACACTTTTTCTAACTTTACACCAAAAATCTCCAGAAAAAGACTTACGTAGTGATCTGTGCAAAAAAGACAAATTGAAGTGATGTAAGAAACAAATCTAGACGTTCTAAACAGCACCGTATTTTAGCTTTTTTGTACAAACCACTATAGATGTCTTTTCTCGGAAATTTTTGGTGTACAGTTAGAACACTTGTTCATGTTCATTGTCCAAAAATATTAGATTTTTTAAAATTATTTTACTATTTGTTTTAATTTTTTTATTAAATCAGGAGCATCCCGCGCCCGCGCGTCCGGATGGGTCCAGCTGGACAAAAACCCGGCCCAACGCGGGGACGCACCGCAAAAGCGGACGGCCGCGGCGTCCGCAACGACGCAAACCCGGCCCAAATCTGGGCCGGGTTTGCGTGGCCGCGGATGGCACGCGGCGTCCTCGCGTGTCCGCCCCGTCCGCGTGGGCTGGCCCACTGTCGGTGCCCCGGTCCTATTAAATGTGGATCGGGGAAGGGACTGTCCCTATCCGGTCCCCACTTTCCACTCCGGCCGCACGCGCGAGCTCGAAGCTTCCGCGCCGCCATGGCCCCGAAGCGCGAGTTCTCGCCATCCGCCAACGACCACGAGGCCGGCAGCAGCCGGCCAGTCGCGCCGGCGCCGTTCGCCATGGGGCCGCCGGCGACGCCCAGACGCGACCGGATCTACGTCACCGTAGCGGTGGCGTAGATGTTCTGGGACGCCGGCGTCCCAATGCCGTGGAGGGACGTGCACCTCCCCCACGGCCGGCACCGAGCCCGGATCGGGTTCGGTGCCGCCCATCCCGGCGTCGGGGCCGCGCCCGCTACGCCGAGATCCGGAGGCGCCGCGCTCGGCCGCCGGCGGACCTCCGGCAGGGACCCCGCGTGCGGCGACGCAAGTCCCAAGCCGGGACTTGTGGTTCGAGGTGGAGCACGATGCGCGGCGGCGCACGTGCTTCACATCCGCGACGCGCGCGGCCTCGCGCGCAGCCGGGCACGGCCGCTAGGCGGGCTGGCCGCGCGCCCGGCGGCCTCTACATCAACGAGCCCGCGCCCCAGCCCCGGCCCCAGCCCGCGGCCGCAGCCCCGGAGGAGGAGAACGACCCGGAGCTGCAGGCGGCGCTCGCGGCGTCCCGCGAGCAGCGGGACCTCGACGAGCTGGCCAAATGGCCGCTCCTCGCCGAGACGCTGCGCACCTCCGCGCTGGAGGAGGCGGCCAGGAAGGCCCAGGAGGACGCCCAGGCGGACGCGTGGGCCTTCCTCCAGCTGGCGCGCCGTCAGGAGGAGGCTACGCGTCAGGCGGCGCTCCGGGAGGAGGAGCGCCGGGCCGCGCGCTGATGTCTACGTTCCCCCTCCTTTCCTGTAGACAGTGTTGGGCCTCCAAGTGCAGAGGTTTGTAGAACAGCAGCAAGTTTCCCTTAAGTGGATACCCAAGGTTTATCGAACTCAGGGAGGAAGAGGTCAAAGATATCCCTCTCATGCAACCACCGCAACCACAAAGCAAGAAGTCTCTTGTGTCCCCAACACACCAAATAGGTGCACTAGTTCGGCGAAGAGATAGTGAAATACAGGTGGTATAAATAAGTATGAGCAGTAGCAACGGTGCCAGAAAAGTGCTTGGCGTGTAATTGATGGTGGTGGTATTGCAGCGGTAGTAACGCAATAAAACGAGTAAACAAGCAGTAGTAACTCAGCGGTAGTAACGCAGCAGTAGTAAACAAGCGATAGTAACTCAGCAGTATTTAGGAACAAGGCCTAGGGATTACACTTTCACTAGTGGACACTCTCAACATTGATCACATAACAGAATAGATAAATGCATACTCTACACTTTTGTTGGATGATGAACACATTGCGTAGGATTACACGAACCCTCAATGCCGGAGTTAACAAGCTCCACAATAATGCTCATGTTTAAGTAACCTTTAGTGTAAGATAGATCAACGAGACTAAACCAAGTACTAGCATAGCATGCACACTCGTCACCTTCATGCATATGTAGGAGGAATAGATCACATCAATATTATCATAGCAATAGTTAACTCCATAATCTACAAGAGATCATGATCATAGCATAAACCAAGTACTAACACGGTGCACGCATCGTCACCTTTGCACACATGCAGGAGGAATAAACTACTTTAATAACAAATCACTAGAGTAGCACATGGATAAATTGTGATACAACATGCTGCAATCATAAAGAGATATAAATAAGCACCTCACTATGCCATTCAATGAGTAAGTATTCGTGAAATCTAGCCTAAGAGACCCACACGGTGCACACACTTGTCACCTTTACACACGTGGGACGAGGAGTCTCCGGAGATCACATAAGTAAAACTCACTTGACTAGCATAATGACATCTAGATTACAAGCATCATCATATGAATCTCAATCATGTAAGGCAGCTCATGAGATTATTGTATTGACACACATAGGAGAGAGATGAACCACATAGCTACCGGTACAGCCCCGAGCCTCGATGGAGAACTACTCCCTCCTCATGGGAGCAGCAGCGGTGATGAAGATGGCGGTGGAGATGGCAGCGGTGTCGATGGAGATGGCAGCGGTGTCGATGGAGAAGCCTTCCGGGGCACTTCCCCGCTCCGGCAGGGTGCCGGAACAGAGTTCGTCCCCCGAATTGGAGTTTCGCGATGGCGGCGGCGCCACGAGTAACTTTTCCGGAGTTTCGTCAATTGGTATCGGGTTTTCTGATCCAGGGGCTTTATATAGGCGAAGAGGCGGCGCGGAGAGGGCCGACGGGGGGCCACACCATAGGGCGGCGCGGCCCCCTCCGGCCGCGCCGGCCCTAGGGTTTGGTGGCCCCGTGGCCCCCTCTCGGTCCTTCCCGGGTGTTCTGGATGCTTCCGATGAAAATAGGAACTTTTGCGTTGATTTCGTCCGATTCCGAGAATATTTCGTTACTAGGATTTCTGAAACCAAAAACAGCAGAAAACAGGAACTGACACTTCGGCATCTTGTTAATAGGTTAGTTCCAGAAAATGCACGAATATGACATAAAGTGTGCATAAAACATGTAGATAACATCAATAATGTGGCATGGAACACAAGAAATTATCGATACGTTGGAGACGTATCGGCATCCCCAAGCTTAGTTCTGCTCGTCCCGAGCGGGTAAAACGATAACAAGGATAATTTACGGAGTGACATGCCATCATAATCTTGATCATACTATTTGTAAAGCATATGTAGTGAATGCAGCGATCAAAACAATGTATATGACATGGGTAAACAACTGAATCATAAAGCAAAGACTTTTCATGAATAGCACTTCAAGACAAGCATCAATAAGTCTTGCATAAGAGTTAACTCATAAAGCAATAATTCAAAGTAAAAGCATTGAAGCAACACAAAAGAAGATTAAGTTTCAGCGGTTGCTTTCAACTTGTAACATGTATATCTCATGGATAATTGTCAATGCAAAGCAATATAACAAATGCAATATGCAAATATGTAAGAATCAATGCACGATTCACACAAGTGTTTGCTTCTTGAGGTGGAGAGAAATAGGTGAGCTCGACTCAACAATAAAAGTAAAAGAATGGTCCTTCAAAGAGGAAAGCATCGATTGCTATATTTGTGCTAGAGCTTTGATTTTGAAAACATATAGAGAGCATAAAAGTAAAGTTTTGAGAGGTGTTTGTTGTTGTCAACGAATAGTAGCGGGTACTCTAACCCCTTGCCGGACAAACCTTCAAAGAGCGGCTCCCATTTTATTTTATTTTTGGATGGCACTCCTTCCAACCTTTCTTTCACAAACCATGGCTAACCGAATCCTCGGGTGCCCGCCAACAATCTCATACCATGAAGGAGTGCCTTTTTATTTTAGTTTTATTATGATGACACTCCTCCCAACCTTTGCTTACACAAGCCATGGCTAACCGAATCCTTCGGGTGCCGTCCAACAATCACATACCATGGAGGAGTGTCTATTTTTAGTTTGTTAATTTGGGACTGGGAATCCCATTGCCGGCTCTTTTTGCAAAATTATTGGATAAGCGGATGAAGCCACTAGTCCATTGGTGAAAGTTGCCCAACAAGATTGAAAGATAAACACCACATACTTCCTCATGAGCTATAAAACATTGACACAAATCAGAGGTAATAAATTTTGAATTGTTTAAAGGTAGCACTCAAGCAATTTACTTTGGAATGGCAGGAAATACCATGTAGTAGGTAGGTATGGTGGACACAAATGGCATAGTGTTGGCTCAAGTATTTGGATGCATGAGAAGTATTCCCTCTCGATACAAGGTTTAGGCTAGCAAGGTTGTTTGAGGCAAACACAAGGATGAACTAGTACAGCAAAACTCACATAAAAGACATATTACAAGTATTATAAGACTATACATCGTCTTCCTTGTTGTTCAAACACTTTACTAGAAATTATCTAGACCTTAGAGAGACCAATTATGCAAACCAAATTTTAGCATGCTCTATGTATTTCTTCATTAATGGGTGCAAAGCATATGATGCAAGAGCTTAAACATGAGCACAACAATTGCCAAGTATCACATTACCCAAGACATTATAGCAATTACTACATGTATCATTTTCCAATTCCAACCATATAACAATTTAACGAAGAGGAAACTTCGCCATGAATATTATGAGCTAAGAACACATGTGTTCATTTGAACCAGCGGAGCGTGTCTCTCTCCAACACAAGCATGATGTAATCCAATTTATTCAAACACAAACAAAAACAAAAGCAAACAAACAGACGCTCCAAGAAAAACACATAAGATGTGACCGAATAAAAATATAGTTTCAAGAGAAGGAACCTGATAATTTATCGATGAAGAAGGGGATGCATTGGGCATCCCCAAGCTTAGACGCTTGAGTCTTCTTGATATATGCAGGGATGAACCACCGGGGCATCCCCAAGCTTAGAGCTTTCACTCTCCTTGATCATAGTATATCATCCTCCTCTCTTGACCCTTGAAAACTTCCTCCACACCAAACTCGAAACAACTCATTAGAGGGTTAGTGGACAATAAAAATTAACATGTTCAGAGGTGACACAATCATCCTTAACACTTCTGGACATTGCATAAAGCTACTGGACATCAATGGATCAAAGAAATTCATCCAACATAGCAAAAGAGGCAATGCGAAATAAAAGGCAGAATCTGTCAAAACAGAACAGTCCGTAAAGATGGATTTTATTAGACCACCAGACCTGCTCAAACGAAAATGCTCAAATTGAATGAAAGTTGCGTACATATCTGAGGATCATGCTCGTAAATTGGCATAATTTTCTGAGCTTCTTGCAGGGCAGTGGGCTCAGATTCGTGACAGCAAAGAAATCTGGAACTGCGCAGTAATCCAAATCTAGTACTTACTTTTCTATCAAAGACTTTACTTGGCACAACAAAACATAAAACTAAGATAAGGAGAGGTTGCTACAGTAGTAAACAACTTCCAAGACACAAATATAAAACAAAGTACTGTAGCAAAATAACACATGGGTTATCTCCCAAGAAGTTCTTTCTTTTTAGCCATTAAGATGGGCTCAGCAGTTTTAATGATGCACTCGCAAAAGATAGTATGTGAAGCAAAAGAGAGCATCAAGAGGCAAATTCAAAACACATTTAAGTCTAACATGCTTCCTATGCATAGGAATCTTGTAAATAAACAAGTTCATGAAGAGCAAAGTAACAAGCATAGGAAGATAAAACAAGTGTAGCATCAAAAATTTCAGCACATAGAGAGGTGTTTTAGTAACATGAAAATTTCTACAACCATATTTTCCTCTCTCATAATAACTTTCAGTAGCAACATGAGCAAACTCAACAATATAACTATCACATAAAGCATTCTTATCATGAGTCTCATGCATAAAATTATTACTCTCCACATAAGCATAATCAATTTTATTAGTAGTAGTGGGAGCAAATTCAACAAAGTAGCTATCATTATTATTCTCATCAAGTGTAGGAGGCATATTGTAATCATAATCAAATTCACTCTCCATAGTAGGTGGCACCAAAAGACCAATATCATTATAATCATCATAAATAGGAGGCAAAGTATCATCAAAGTAAATTTTCTCCTCAATGCTTGGGGGACTAAAAATATCATGAAAACCAGCTTCCCCAAGCTTAGAACTTTCTATATCATTGTCAACAATGGTGTTCAAAGCGTTCATACTAATATTACTACCAGCATGCAAAGAAGATTTCATAGGTTTTTTAATTTTCGCATCAAACAATCCATGTTTTAAATCCGGAAATAGAACAAGAAGCTCATTGTTGTCCATTATGCCAAACTAGTGTAAACAAGAAACAAAAAGTTGCAATTGCAGGATCTAAAGGAAATAGCTTCGAGCACACGCACAACGGCGCCAGAAAAATACTTTACCTGGGACCGAAGTATGAGAGCCTTTTTACCTTTCCTCCCCGGCAACGGCGCCAGAAAAGTGCTTGATGTCTACGTTCCCCCTCCTTTCCCGTAGACAGTGTTGGGCCTCCAAGTGCGGAGGTTTGTAGAACAGCAGCAAGTTTCCCTTAAGTGGATACCCAAGGTTTATCGAACTCGGGGAGGAAGAGGTCAAAGATATCCCTCTCATGCAACCCTGCAACCACAAAGCAAGAAGTCTCTTGTGTCCCCAACACACCAAATAGGTGCACTAGTTCGGCGAAGAGATAGTGAAATACAGGTGGTATAAATAAGTATGAGCGAGTAGCAACGGTGCCGGAAAAGTGCTTGGCGTGTAATTGATGGTGGTGGTATTGCAGCAGTAGTAACGCAGTAAAACGATAAACAAGCGGTAGTAACTCAGCGAGTAGTAACGCAGCAGTAGTAAACAAGCGGTAGTAACTCAGCAGTATTTAGGAACAAGGCCTAGGGATTACACTTTCACTAGTGGACACTCTCAACATTGATCACATAACGAGAATAGATAAATGCATACTCTACACTTTTGTTGGATGATGAACACATTGCGTAGGATTACACGAACCCTCAATGCCGGAGTTAACAAGCTCCACAATAATGCTCATGTTTAAGTAACCTTTAGTGTAAGATAGATCAACGGACTAAACCAAGTACTAGCATAGCATGCACACTGTCACCTTCATGCATATGTAGGAGGAATAGATCACATCAATATTATCATAGCAATAGTTAACTCCATAATCTACAAGAGATCATGATCATAGCATAAACCAAGTACTAACACGGTGCACGCACTTGTCACCTTTGCACACATGCAGGAGGAATAAACTACTTTAATAACAAATCACTAGAGTAGCACATGGATAAATTGTGATACAACATGCTGCAATCATAAAGAGATATAAATAAGCACCTCACTATGCCATTCAATGAGTAAGTATTCTCGTGAAATCTAGCCTAAGAGACCCACACGGTGCACACACTCGTCACCTTTACACACGTGGGACGAGGAGTCTCCGGAGATCACATAAGTAAAACTCACTTGACTAGCATAATGACATCTAGATTACAAGCATCATCATATGAATCTCAATCATGTAAGGCAGCTCATGAGATTATTGTATTGACACACATAGGAGAGAGATGAACCACATAGCTACCGGTACAGCCCCGAGCCTCGATGGAGAACTACTCCCTCCTCATGGGAGCAGCAGCGGTGATGAAGATGGCGGTGGAGATGGCAGCGGTGTCGATGGAGATGGCGGCGGTGTCGATGGAGAAGCCTTCCGGGGGCACTTCCCCGCTCCGGCAGGGTGCCGGAACGAGTTCCGTCCCCCGAATTGGAGTTTCGCGATGGCGGCGGCGCCACGGTAACTTTTCGGAGTTTCGTCAATTGGTATCGGGTTTTCTGATCCAGGGGCTTTATATAGGCGAAGAGGCGGCGCGAGAGGGCCGACGGGGGGCCACACCATAGGGCGGCGCGGCCCCTCTCGGCCGCGCCGGCCCTAGGGTTTGGTGGCCCCGTGGCCCCCTCCGGTCCTTCCCGGGTGTTCGGATGCTTCCGATGAAAATAGGAACTTTTGCGTTGATTTCGTCCGATTCCGAGAATATTTCGTTACTAGGATTTACGAAACCAAAAACGAGCAGAAAACGAGACCGGCACTTCGGCATCTTGTTAATAGGTTAGTTCCAGAAAATGCACGAATATGACATAAAGTGTGCATAAAACATGTAGATAACATCAATAATGTGGCATGGAACACAAGAAATTATCGATACGTTGGAGACGTATCACGCGCCTGGCGGAGGAGGAGCGCCTGGCCACGCAGGCGGAGGAGCAGCTCCGACAGGAGTCCGCGCGGAGGGCACGGCTGCGCAGGCCGGCGAGCCCGCCGAACGCGCACTCCGCCTGGGAAAGGGCGCAGTGGGACCCCCGGCCGGAGTCCCGGTGCCCTCCGGCGTGTCGGCCGGAAGCGGCGCGTCGTCGCCGGGCGGCGTCGTCGTCATCGACGCCGGCGATGACGAGTACTACTGGGGGTAGTCATCGCCGGCGGCCACCGCGTGCTCGCAAACCCTGGCTAGGGTTTGCTTTTTTAGTTTAAAGCCATATATGGCTTTCTTTTGTGTAAAATTTGCCCAAAATAGGGCTAAGTTTAATGACCAACTAGTTTAAATTTATGTTTTGTTCTTTTCCTTTTTTATTTTCATTTCTGTTTTATTTTATTACCAATGCGCTGCGTCCGCGCGTTGGGCGCAGCGTGCGACCCAAACGGACACGCGGACGCGGGCCTCTGTCCGGGTGTCCGTTCGGCCACGCAAACGGCCCAAAACGGACGGCCCAGCGCGTCCGTTTGGATCGCGCGGTTGGAGATGCCCTAACTGTTGGGTACACCATAATTGGGGAGGTTGGGGCTGGCATGGCATACGTACGTGGTGGGCACGCCCCACATCATTTGCTCGCTACACTGCTGCTACAGTACCACTAGTACGTACTACCGTCAACCGTGTGCTCAGGCAGGGACTAGCTAGCTAGGGTAGGACGCTCCCCTCCACTCAGACCCTGATTTTTTGCTACGCCCACACTAGACGCCCACACAATGACACAACCATTGCTGAAAATATTGAGTAGCTGAATAAATTGGGCTTGCTGACCTCAACACTAGTGTATTACTACCACTGTTCCGCATACGGCCACTGCCAGATGTAGGTGGAAGAGGCGTAGAGAATGGAGCTAGCAGGGGCGGCCCATCCCATGATGCTCTTGATTCGCTACTAAAAAAACAGTGGCCGAGGGCAACCTCGAGTATCTTTTCTTCCTTCGCACTCGATCCATCGGCTGAATGACAAATCTGCCCCTCAGCTCGTAATGTCAAGGAAAAGGACAGGAGGACCTAAACATGGCAACAATAAAGAATGGACAAGTGCGGAGCAATTTCCCACCTGGTTCAAAAGCCAACCAGCTCCACGTGTCCCCACCGCCACACTTGTTTGCTCCCAAAAAGGATAGGTTACGGTGCATTAGATGGCGACAACCCATCCAACATGCTTTCGTGCAGGCTGTGGAAAAAGATCGTTCATAATTGATGTCCTAATTTGCTTTTTTAAGAGTATGTACTCCCTCCTATCAGGTTTATTAGGCTTCTAAGGGCATATCCAACGGGCGAGCGTCTGTCCGGACAGAAAATACGTCTGGTATCACCTCCAGCGGGACGACACATAGTGATCGGATCGTTCGCGGCGACGTAAACGTGATCTAAATATGCGCCAGGTCGTCTTTGCGAACGCTGCGCGGACGCAGCGGTCGTCCGCCCGGTTCTCGCACGGGCTCGCCTAACAGGGGCACAAATGCTTCGTCTTCCGCGGCATTACTTACAGGCGGCGCGCTGTAGCCTTTCTAGGACCGCGTTCATGGCGCGCCTCGCCTTCCGCGAGCGTGCGCAGCTGGGCGGCATCGCAGTGGCAGGACATTGAAGGCAAGATGACGTCCGAGCCTCTTAAAGGAACGCTGCCGGCGCCCATTTCCCTGACCACACCGTTGCTAGAGCGCACACTATCCACCCGACCGACGCCATGGGGAAGAAATGCTGGCCGTTCCGCAAGACCAAGAACGACCACGAGGCTAGCGGCTCGCGGTCCGGCAAGAAGCCACGGGTCGGGAGGTACGTCCGCGTCGAGCTCGTGCGCCGCCTTTTGAAGGAAAACCGGTCAGTACCATGGCCGGACACAAACCTGCCTGGAGGGGCTGGTACCTCAACTCGAGGTGCGTGCCGGTCCCACCATGCCGTGCGAGGGCCGAGAGCGCCGAGACGAGGTGCGCCGCCGCCGAGCGATCTTGCCGCCGGATCTCCGGGAAGATCCGGCGTACGTGCTCAATTCCTAAAACTGGATCTCTTTCGGGACGTGGGAGTTCGACGCGCGCCGCCGCGCTGGCTACCTCAGTGACGTCGACTACTTCGACCGCGAGATCACCGCAGAAGAAGAGGAGAACCACCAGGAGGACGCGGACGAGGACGCCGACATGGCACACTACGGATTTTGATGGTGCTCTATTTAAAGTGAATGCAGCTGTCTCTAATGCATAACTCCAAAATGATAACGGCAAATCAGTAAGAGACATCATAGAACGAACCATATCTAAGAGAGTTCGATTACGACGTTCGGACACACCGTTTCGTTGTGGTGTTCCCGGCGGTGTCAATTGTGAAAGTATTCCGCATTTCTTTAAATGCATGCCAAACTCATAACTCGGATATTCACCTCCACGATCAGATCGTAGAAATTTAATCTTCTTGTTACGTTGATTTTCTACTTCACTTTGGAATTCCTTAAACTTCTCGAAAGTTTCGGATTTATGTTTCATGAAATAGATATACCCATATCTACTCGGATCATCCGTGAAGGTTAGAACATAACGATAACTACCGCGCGATGCTACACTCATTGGTCCGCACACATCGGTATGTATGATTTCCAATAAGTCGGTAGCTCGCTCCATCATACCGGAAAATGGAGTCTTAGTCATTTTTCCCATTAGACATGCTTCGCATCTATCAAGTGACTCAAAGTCAAGTGATTCAAGTAATCCATCGAGTATGGAGTTTCTTCATGCGTTTCACTCCAATATGACCAAGACGACGATGCCACATATAAGTAGAATTATCATTCAATTTAATTCGCTTAGCATCAATGTTATGTATATGCGTATCACTACTATCGAGATCTAACGGAAATAAGCCATTCTTTTGTGGTGCTCGACCATAAAAGATATTATTCATAAAAATAGAACAACCATTATTCTCGGACTTGAATGAATAACCGTCTTGCATTAAACAAGATCCGGATATAATGTTCATGCTCAACGCAGGTACATAATAACAATTATTTAGGCTTAAAACTAATCCCGAAGGTAGATGTAGAGGAAGTGTGCCGACCGCGATCACATTGACCTTGGATCCGTTTCCAACGCGCATCGTCACTTCATCTTTCAGCGGCTTGTCGTTTATTCTTTAGTTCTCGTTTCGAGTTACAAATATGAGCAACCGAACCCGGTATCAAATACCCAGGTACTAGAACGAGAACCGGTGAAATGAACATCTATAACATGTATATCGGATATACCTTCTTTCTTCTTCTTGACAAGGCCACTCTTCGGATCAGCCGGATACTTGGAGCAATTACGCTTCCGGTGTCCCTTCTCCTTGCGGTAATAGCACTCGAGCATCGGGCTTAGGGCCGTTCTTAGGTTTCACGGGAGGTGTGGCAGCTTTCTTGCCACCCTTCTTGAATTTTCCCTTAGACTTGCCCTGTTTCTTGAAACCGGTGGTCTTGTTGACCATCAACACTTGGTGCTCTTTCTTGATCTCAATCTCGACAGCTTTTAGCATGCCAAAGAGTTCGAGTAACTCCTTGTTCATGTTCTGCATATTGTAGTTCATCACAAAGTTCTTGTAACTTGGTAGCGGTGATTGAAGGACACGATTAATCCCCGATCGTTAGGAATCACTATTCCCAAGTCACCGAGTTTCTTCGCATGCCCGGTCATGGCGAGCATGTGCTCACTAACGGAGCTGCCTTCTTCCATCATGCAGCTGAAGAATTGTTTCGATGCTTCATAGCATTCCACGGCCGCATGAGTCTCGAATATAGCTTTCAGCTCATTCATCAACTCATGAGGATCGTGGTGCTCAAAACGTTTTTGAAGATCGGATTCCAGACTGCACAGGATGGCACACCGAACTTGAGAGTACCGAGTTTTCCGAGTCTCGTAAACAGCTTTTACTTCATCGGTTTCGGTTTACGCAGGAGGGTCACCTAGCGGTGCATCAAGCACATATTGCAGATTTCCGCCAGAGAGGAAGATCCTCACATGACGGAACCAGTCGGTGAAGTTGCTACCATTGCTCTTAAGCTTTTCTTTCTCTAGGAACTGGTTAAAATTGATTGGGGACGCCATTTCTACAACACATATTTGCAAAAGTTTAGACTAAGTTTATGACAAATTGAGTTCAAATTTTAATTCAACATAATTAAAAAACTAGGTGAACTCCCACTCAAAACAATATCCCTCGCATTGTCTTAGTGATCACACGAACCAAATCTACCGCACCTAAACCCGATCATCACGAGAAAAGGTGTGATTTCAATGGCGAACACTCAAAGTGTTCATCATATCAACCATATGATTCATGCTCTACCTTTCGGTATCACGTGTTCCGAGACCATGTCTGTACATGCTAGGCTCGTCAAGGCCACCTTAGTATCCGCATGTGCAAAACTGGCTTGCACCCGTTGTATGTACTTATTGAATCTATCACACCCGATCATCACGAGATGCTTCGAAACGACAAGACTTGATAACGGTGCTACTAAGGATGAACACTTTATTATCTTGAGATTTTAGTGAGGGATCATCTTATAATGCTACCGTCGCGATCTAAGCAAAATAAGATGCATAAAAGGATTAACATCACATGCAGTTCATATGTGATATGATATGGCCCTTTTGTCTTTGCGCCTTTGATCTTCATCTCCAAAGCATGGACATGATCTCTATCATCTTCGGGCATGATCTCCATTATCGTCGGCGTAGCGTCAAGGTCAATGGCGCCGTCTCCATGATTGTCCTCCATGTAGCAACTATTACAACTACTACTCAACATGAAATTTAAAGACAACCATAAGGCTCCTGCCGGTTGCCACAATACAATAATGATCATCTCATATATATTCATCATCACATTATGGCCATATCACATCACCAAACCCTGCAAAAACAAGTTAGACGTCTCTAATTTGGTTTGCATATTTTACGTGGTTTAGGGTTTTCGAGAGAGATCTAATCTACCTACGAACATGAACCACAACGTTGATACTAATGTTGTCAATGGAAGAGTAAATTGAATCTTTACTATAGTAGGAAAGACGAGACACCCGCAAAGCCTCTTATGCAATACAAGTTGCATGTCGAACGAGGAACAAGTCTCATGAACGCGGTCATGTAAAGTTAGTCCGAGCCGCTTCATCCCACTATGCCATAAAGATGCAAAGTACTCAACTAAAGATAACAAGAGCATCAACGCCCACAAAACCATTGTGTTCTACTCGTGCAACCATCTATGCATAGACACGGCTCGATACCACCGTGGGATAACGTTGCATAGAAAACAAAAAATTTCCTACCGCAAACACGCAATCCAAGCCAAGATGCAATCTAGAAGACGGTAGCAACGAGGGGGTATCGAGTCTCACCCTTGAAGAGATTCCAAAGCCTACAAGATGAGGCTCTTGTTGCTGCGGTAGACGTTCACTTGCCGCTTGCAAAAGCGCGTAGAAGATCTTGATCACGATCGGTTCCGCGCCACGAACGGGCAGCACCTACGTACTCGGTCACACGTTCGGTTGTTGATGAAGACGACGTCCACCTCCCGTTCCAGCGGGCAGCGGAAGTAGTAGCTCCTCTTGAATCCGACAGCATGACGGCGTGGTGTCGGTGGCGGTGGAGAACTCAGGCGGAGCTTCGCTAAAGATACGCGGGAGATATGGAGGAGAGGGGGCGGCTAGGGTTTGGGAGGGGGTGGCCGGCCACTTCAAGGGGGGCGGCCAGCTTGTGGTCTTGGGGTGTCCGGCCCCTTCAAGGGGGGCGGCCAGCTTGTGGTCTTGGGGTGGCCGGCCCCCTCCCTTGGCCCCTCATTATATAGGTAGATCCCCAAGAGTTGGTCTCCAAGTCTTCGAATAAGACCCGAACCAAAAACCTTCCATAAGGAGGGGAAACCTAGCCAAGCTAGGACTCCCACCAAAGGTGGGAGTTCCACCTCCCATATGGGGGTGGCCGGCCCCTAGGGGGAGTCCACTTGGGACTCCTCCCCCACTAGGGTTGGCCGGCCATGGAGGTGGAGTCCCATGTGGACTCCACCTTCCTTGGTGGTTTCTTCCGGACTTTTCTAGAACCTTCTAGAACCTTCCATAGAACCTTCCGCGACATTTTAATTCACATAAAATGACATCCTATATATGAATCTTATTTTCCGGACCATTCCGGAACTCCTCGTGATGTCCGGGATCTCATCCGGGACTCCGAACAAATATTCGAACTCCATTCCATATTCAAGTACTACCATTTCAACATCCAACTTTAAGTGTGTCACCCTACGGTTCGTGAACTATGCGGACATGGTTGAGTACTCACTCGACCAATAACCAATAGCGGGATCCGGAGATCCATAATGACTCCCACATATTCAACGATGACTTTAGTGATCGAATGAACCATTCACATACAATACCAATTCCCTTTGTCACGCGATATTTTACTTGTCCGAGGTTTGATCTTCGGTATCACTCCATACCTTGTTCAACCTCGTCTCCGACAAGTACTCTTTACTCGTACCGTGGTATGTGGTCTCTTATGAACTTATTCATATGCTTGCAAGACATTAGACGACATTCCACCGAGAGGGCCCGGAGTATATCTATCCGTCATCGGGATGGACAAATCCCACTGTTGATCCATATGCCTCAACTCATACTTTCCGGATACTTAATCCCACCTTTATAGCCACCCATTTACGCAGTGGTGTTTGGTGTAATCAAAGTACCTTTCCGGTATAAGTGATTTATATGATCTCATGGTCATAAGGACTAGGTAACTATGTATCGAAAGCTTATAGCAAATAACTTAATGACGCGATCTTATGCTACGCTTAATTTGGGTGTATCCATTACATCATTCATATAATGATATAACCTTGTTATTAATAACATCCAATGTTCATGATTATGAAACTAATCATCCATTAATCAACAAGCTAGTTTAAGAGGCATACTAGGGACTTCTTTGTTGTCTACATATCACACATGTACTAATGTTTCGGTTAATACAATTATAGCATGATATATAAACATTTATCATAAACATAATGATATAAATAATAACCACTTTATTATTGCCTCTAGGGCATATCTCCTTCAATATAAAGGGGCCGCACGTTCTTCTTCCTCATCCACTCCTCCAAAGAAACCCTAGCCGCCACAAAGCTCGAGCGTAGCGCCGCCTAGGTGTTCCTGCGACGCAGCCAAGCCCGCGAGGAAGTCCATGGCCGGTCCCGGTGGCCGGCGAGGCGGTCGAGGCCGCGGCCACGGGCGGCTCCCGTGGCGGGGCAGGGGCCGCCGTGGTGGAGCAGCTACGGCCCCACGCTTGCCGTCGCCTGCGCCCTCCTCGTCCTCGCAGGAGGAGCGCTGCTTCGAGTTCCTCCTCCGCATCGACGACGACCCACTCGCTATCAAGAGGCTACCGGACAAGTTTGCCGAGTTCATCGACGGCGTCGAGCCGGCGCACTTGCGGCTACGGGAGGCCGGTCGCAACTTCGCCGCCGGACCGTGGAGGTCCTGTTCGACGGGCGGGGCAAGATGTACCCGCACACGGGGTGGGACAAGTTCGCCCGTGACCTCGACCTCGAGCCCGGCTGCCGACTCACCTTCCTCTACGAGGGGGACGGCGAGATGATCGTCAAGGTGTTCGACGACACAGCTCGCCGCGAGCACTACCACACCGACGACTCCGGCTCCAGACACCGATAGTTAGAAAGTTGAGTGTTCTTTCTTTGCGGCGAATGCGGCTACGTGCCGGACGAAGCCGATGAGTCGAGGTTTCTGGATGTTCGCTTCATCGGTAGAACCAACAAGGGCACCATCTCCTCCCGCTGGATTTTCCAGTTTGGGTGACTGGGTGCCCTTGAATGTTCTTTCTTGGCAGCGAACATACGGAAATCAACACAACTGGCTTTTAAAAAAAAATTATATTTGTGTCAACCATGGTTCAAACTATGTGTTAGTTTGTGTAAATCATGTTCCAAACTATGTGTTAGTTTGTGTAAAATGATGTTTCAAAATGTTATATTTGAAACTATGTTTAAATGGAGAAGAGGAAAAAAAAGAAAAAAAATGCGTCGCCCCGCTGGAGCAGACCCCAGACGCAAACGGACGCGCGGACAAAAAAGGTCATTTTTGCGTCCGCAGCGCGACGCAAACGGACGCTCGCGGACATTAAAATGCGTCGCGCCGCTGGAGATGCACTTATTCGACGGTAATTGTTTTTACTGTAGGCGGGATAGCCAGATAGGCCAAAGCCAAACACAGGGCACATGGTTGGCAGTCTACCGCGTCACTGTGACACCTACTGGTACAAAACTGAACGTTCTTTTCTAGTTTTCTCCATCTCAATTTGCTCTTTCCAAGAAACACACCAAATGACAGGGAGAGGATGGAGGTGACGTGAGTGGAGCTGATGTTGTTGCTTTTTGGCTCCTTTTTTTTTTCTTTCTGATGGAAATTAGTTTGGTTTGTTTTTCCGGAGAGAAAAAAAAACGAGGCCTGGTCCGTCCATCAATGTCAAGGAAAGTGAGGTCGCATGTGGTTGGAGGAACTATGATGGCAGGCAGCCTCGCCAGTCCTCTCTCCCTACCATGCATTGAAACCTAGCGAACCGTACCAACATGAAAATGGAAAGCGCACACCCAAGAACTACTACCAACAGTTTGCATTTGTTTCTAGGCACCGTATGATTTTGGTGAGTGAACACATATGGCGAGCTCGGTTGGAAGTGGCAAATGAAAGCCGAGCTACATATAACTCTTTATTTCTAAACACTTAAAATTCATATTTTAAAGTCTAAAAAATCTGAAATAAAATTGTAGATGTAGGCAATGATGTATACTACAAACCTGCAAAATCTCAATCTAAACTAATTTATATTATAGGTTATATAAAAATGAAATAATCTAATAAATTATATGGTGATGAAATATGCACTATGGACTTTAAAAGCCGGCTGATCTTGTTAGTTTTGTGTAGCATATAATACAAAGTAGTTAGTATTAAAATTTTGCATGCTTGTACTACGCATCATTGGCTACATCTAGAAATTTTATTTCAGATTTTTTTAAAAAAACTTCAAAATACAAATTATAAATATTTAGAAATAAATAGCTACGTATAGCTCGGCCTTCATTTTAAGGTTTCCGTTATGAAATACATCTGTATAACATGTGTACAGAAGTATACTTCTTCTGCTATAATTTTTGTGTGTAATACTACTATTTAGTCGAAGCAAACCTACTTTGTCAATATAAGTGACAAGAAGTTAATGAATATTTTCAAACTAGTTAAATTTAGCACACGAGCTATCCTATTACAGTCGTATATACAAGATGGAAGAAAAAGCAAGCATTAGTTCTCTTTCAAGACTAGAGTGTGTGGTAAGCACTGAAAAATGACAATGGTTATCTTATTTCTAGAATAATAGGTTCGTGTCTTCGTCAATTAATTGCTATATTGTCCATACTGGTTCCCCTCGAGTCGCTCCCCAGGGCGACTCTAGGGGCGATCTCGATGGTGGCGAGCCCAGCCGCCAAAGGTGGTCTGGGACCAGTGGGCGCCGGGATGGTTGCACGAGCTGTTGGGGCAGCGGTGGGCGGCTCGTCTGAGGTGAAGCGATCCGGGTGGAGTCCTGGTGTCGGGTTGGCGGTGGTGGTTGCCACCGGCGGCGTGCCATGCCGACTGCGGAGGCGCAGGGTGGGACGGGCCAGATTGGGCGTAAACCCTATGTCGGTCATATCCTTGCCCTCTTCGCGGTCTCAGCTTTCGACGATGGAGGGCCGGTTGCTGGACTGCATGGCGTTGCTCAGGCGAGGGCTTGGGATCTACGGACTTGGTGATCTTCGCCTATTGTCTCTGGCATTGCCTTGATCGGCTTGGGATGGTGGGCGCCGTTGGGGTCTGATCTGAATAAAGGCGGTGGTCCTAGGGTTTCTCTTGTGCGGAGATGAAGATCTGCCTAAGGCTTGTCCTTCTTGATCTGGCCAGAGTGTTGAGTTTCGGAAGGCTCCGCCGGTGAATGTAACACTGCACCTATTGCTGGAGTTTGCTGGATCGGGTGCTATTCGATTGTGCGCACTCATGCTTTTATTTCGACCGTTTCGTTCTGGAAGGAGTGGCGCGAAGAATATCATGAAGGCCGGACTGAAGGATTAGCAATGGAGGTTCGCGTTGGTGTGTTGTTGAGGAACTTGCTCATAGTAGGACCTAATTATGAAAAAAAATACTCATAGTAGCGATGCAGCCTAATTACAAAAAAATTATAAGAACACCGATTCTGCTAGTTATAACTCCGAGCAAGGTATTTATAGAGCTCCAAAAGTCCTGAACAAATTTGTTGCATGCAGAGGTACACGTATCGGTGTGTGCAATTTGTTGTTGTACCTCGAAGTGTGCGTGTCATTTTTCATACATAAATTCGAAAATATGAAGCTTACGCAAAAAATAATGAAATTCAAATGAACAGTCTAAAGGGAACTATCCCATTAGAGTTTTCTCCTTGCAATACTGGTACATTTGTTGGTCCCATATTCGTATCAGTATAATCCAAACCGAATATTACACGCGTCCAAGGAGAATCTATACTAGGCGCGCATGGGCTGAAGAAGCGGGGTAGGAGCCGGGCGTACGCGTAGCATGGCGTGGCTCGTACGGGGGCAGGGCACGGAGCTGCCGCGGTTGCAGTGAACCGAATCACTTGTGACCCTGCGCTGCACTCCCCATCCCCATCACGCTCCCTGCTTTCTCTCTCTCTCCATCGGTCGCTGTCGCTCTCTCTCTCTCTCCCCTCTCGCAGAGGCAGAGGACGACGTGACAGGGCCGGACGTACGTCGTGCGCGCGTGGAATGACGGAACTGCCCCCGCGCCAACGAACCCCCAGCACGCGCAGGGGCAGAACCGTCCGGTGTCGGGGAACGTGGGCCGACGACGACGACGACGTCCTTTGCGTGGGGACCACCCCACTCGGCACGTCCCGTCTCGTGCCCCTCTCGCCGCGGTATATCGCGGCCGGAGAAAGTGGATATATGGAGAGATGTTGTGTTGCGCAGGCGCGATATGTCGGGGAGAGGAGTAGTAGTACGTACGTGCGTTGCGTGGGATGTTGTGAAAGGAGATGTGGGGGTCTTTTAAAAGCCTGGAGCTGTACGCTTCTTTCCTGTCGCTCGCGCGCTCGCTGCGTGGTGGAGGGGTTCGCCTTGCCAGCTAGCACAGGGGAAAGATATGGATGGATGGGTCAAAAGTTCCTCTGCCCCGCGTTCGCAGCATCTGGACACCTCTGCTTCTTCTCTCTCTGCTCGTTGGGGATGTGGCAACCTCTGCCACTAGTACATTTTTTTTCTGGCAGGAGATGCGGAGCGCTATGATTTTCCTAGGGAGTAGTGGTATTTGTATATTCGTGGGAATGTATTTTCCCTAAAATAATCCACCTTCCTCATTTTCCACCATATTTCTGTATCTTGGGTCAAGTCACGAAAAGGGGCAACTTTCCTCTTATTGCTTCTACTCCAGAAACAGATCCAGAAACAGAACCGAGTCAAGGTACACGGTGGGGATCCACAATGTTGTACTAGCTATTCTCCACATAACATGGCGTGCCATACACACTAATGAGTACCTCCGACCACAACGGGCATCTCCGGCGGGTCGACGCATTTCGAACGTTTAAATTGACCGCTTGCGTCCGTTTGCGTCGGCCCGCGAGCGTCATACGGGCCGTGATGAACGCTTGCGTCGAGGGTATTCCATCCTAGCGGTGCGGACACATTTTTTTAGCACTGGCACCATCAAAGTCAGTAATTACAGTTTAACGTCCCGTCGAGGCTTGTCGCCGGCGATTACCAGTTCCCGTGGGTGGCCAACACATTGGCGCGATTAGCCGGCATTTCGCGCGCGAGGGAAACGACCACGCGAATGTCGTTTCCCGTCCCGCCGTGGCTAGCATCCATCCATGGTCGAGCACAACCAGACCTGGGCTCGCATTGTTCAAATGTGCCGCCAAGTCTGCCCGGATGATGGGGCCCTCGCCGAGATCCACGCGATGGAGGCGCTCGATAAGGAGCAGCTCGCTGCCGACGCCCTTCAGGCCGAGCAGCTGGACGGGGAGGCGGCGGCGGCGGAGGCGGAGGTTGCGGAGGCAGAGGCGGCATGCCACGCGTTCACCCTGACGCTAGAGTGTCAGGGGCAGCGTGAGCGGCGGGCGATGGCCATGGTGGAACTCCAAGCGGAGCTCGCCGATGCCAGGATGGAGGCGCGGGCAGAGATGGCGGCGGCCCCACCCACGGACACCATCATCCACGACATCGCCGACGACGATAAGGACGACGGCATCCCGTACGGCGGCGAGCAGCGGGCTCTGCTCGCTTCGTTCGAGAGCCTACCTAAGGACACCAATCGCCGCCAGGCTCTGGCAGCGGAGGCGGAAGCTCGCATCCATGCGCTCGCCATGAGTTGGGCGTACCTATGCTCCGACCTGGATTCGGTCGCGCGGAGGGGACCAGAGCATGCGCGAGTCGACCGAGCGAACCGCGAGCTGGAGGACGCCCTCACTGCCAGGGACAAAGCGGTGGTGATAGCGGCTAGTGACAGGGCCCGCTACCACGCCGACATGGCGGCGGCAAAGAGAGTCCACTAGGACTCCTCTTTGGCCGAGGCCCTAGAACGCCGCAGGCGGCTGGACGAGGAGTCCAATCGGCGGCGTGCGCGGCGCAAGGAGCGCGTCAGGCGGATGCGCTTCGACGATGGTGCCGGTCCCTCAGGCGGCCAGTAGTAGACTACGCGACTGCGAGTAACCCCGGCCATAGTAGGTTGTACGACGGTGATTAGGTACGACCGTTGTAGTTTTATGTTAACTCGACTAACTATCTCTGTAAAGATAGTCCTTTTGGCCAATCAATAGTAATGAGGAACTATTTTGCTTACCTTAGTCACTGCCTAGCGAGCCGGGATGCAACCAACCCGGTCACTTGGCGCGACCGCGCAGCCTCCATAGAGACACAAATGTGCCGCATATTTGGGTCGCTTTGCGTCTCCGCGGACGCCCCGGTCACTATGCGTCGCCCGCTGGAACAGGGTGCAGGTGCATTTTTCGACCGCGCGGACGCAAACGGTCGCTCAACGTCCGTTTGCGTTGCCCCATTGGAGCTGCCCTAAGAGTAATGCTCTGGCTCCGGCGCTTCGCGTTCCTTCTCTTGGTTATCCTCGCATTGCGTCCGTTTGGCCCCATCTAGCCCGTTGGTTGCCGACGACAAGGAATGTGTGGCGCGGCTATCGGCGGATAAGCTAACTTCGGTTATGGCAGATACTGGCGATGTCTATACGTCGTCACATAGATGAAGGCATTCTCATTGCAGCTCTCACCTCCTAGCTCGGGTGAAACCCTAAATATGAGTCTTCCGGATCGAACGATGACGACTTCCACCTCATGCGGGCAACATTTTATAGCGTTCACCGGAAGGGTCGGGAGGTGGAGCAGCGTGGCATCTACCGCGTCGATGTTGTCTGGTCTCGGCAGCATGACGCGGCGAGGTCTCCGCGGTGGATGCACTTCCATGGACGAGCGCAGGGTGGCTGCGTTGTTTGCCGTTGTGTCAGCGTCGACACCGACTAGTGAGGATTTTGCGGATCTCTTCACTCAAGATGAGTCAAAGGTACACCGTAGGTTTCTGCCTGCACTGAAAACAAAACAGGTTATATTCACAATCTGTAACTTGATCTTATGGTGGGCAATGGAACCATGGATTGTGTTGTTGGTGGAGGTTCCATTGCAAGTGGGTATATGTTCACCCTCGACTAATAAAAATGGCGTGTACTGAATCTGGCGTCTTGCACGTTACCCGTACGATCTTTAATGAGACAGAGAAGTCGGTTAGATATTTTTTCCTTTAGCATATAAATATACTTGATAGGGCCAAGTTGTGATTCAGTTGCTTCACGGTGGTTTGGGACGGACTTAATCCCCCCATCCTTTTCGGGTGAAAAGTGCCCCACCGTTTATGATGGATTATCCATAGCACACCGTGGGTAAAGTTGTACTTACGAAATGAGTCTACCGGGGATATGTGAGTGGGACAAAAGGGTGGGTATGCAGGGTCATGGAAAAGAACAATGATCGGCTTGGATAGTACCCAAAAAAAACAACCACACACACACTATAGTCCATAGCTTTGCATAGAAGGCCATATAAGTGAGTTATATGGCTTTAGAGAATAGATAGTTTACCTTCAGTTTCTCGTGAGTTCGACACTCAAATACTTGGCGAATTGTACTACGGTAATCCCCTGCACTTGGAGGTTATCTACTGTCCACCCCGAGTTCCAGGGCAACGGGTGGAGTCGTGGTATTAAGACAGATCATACAACAGCCTTAAGTTTGATTACGCCACCGTTACTCCCTAGAAGATAACCACACTATTGACCCATGAATGTTGTCACTTGAGCATGGCATCGAATCATGCAACTAACTCTACTCAAAGCTTAATACCTTTACCGATTTCTCTGATTCGGGTACCTCTCAAACCTTTTAGATCAAGATAAAAAGGTCAAAGAGTAGAAATGGACCTCTACTCTCATATTGCATAATATACCTCAGTCCATAGCACGAGAGGACTACTCACACATGATTAGATCAATAATCATAAACACTTCATTATAAATCTCAAAGATATGAATGATGATTAGTCTTACAATGCCGCCAATCGCCAATGAATCAAGATTACAAGTAGAGGGAGAGACGACGGAGATGATGATGGCGATGAGGCGATGAAGTTGATGGTGGTAGCAACAGGACTTTGGTGGAGATTAGATTTGACTGTGGCGGTAGAATGTGTTTTTTCTCTCTGTGTATTCCTCGAACGCTCTGGGTGCCTTCACAATTTATACTGGTTTTGACGAGGTGATCCCACCGACACACGGTATGGTTATTCCGTACAGGCGGGCCTGACCGTATCAGTGGACGTTAAGTCTTTTGCGACTCAACTCTGGACCCTAGTGGTGATATCCCAGCTCATAATTCTTCATTAACTACCCCTGATTTCCTCCTAAATACTTCCATTTATGGAGAAACAAATAAAGAAGGAGATTTGTACATCTTAGCATTGATTAACACTTACTAGTGGGTTTAGGAAGATATTTGCTTCATATTGTAGAAAATTATTCCGGTTTAGATGGAGATAAAGTGGTCATTTTCACGAGACATCATCCCTCCTCTCCCATGGTTGCAGCCCGTGATATTCCACGCATTCATCTTTGTTGTCAGCAATGAAGTTCAATGCCTTGATCAACAAATGTGGTACGTCGAGTTGTTGCTTGCTATAAACGTAGGTTTCAAGATAGCCTTCATCTCAACATAGTTGAATATCAGCATGTTAAAGAACACACTCTCCTTGGGGTTACACTGTGAATGACGAGAACAATATGTTAGTTAAGGGTGAACAGATCCTATGAGAAAACTAAATGGAAAACATGACCATGCTATATTACCTACGGGTGCTTCCTCAGCTGTTCGTGATGATAAATCACAAAGCAACTGTTGTCGTTGCTCCATTTGAGCCTGCCTTCCTCTGTAAGCTTGCATATCTGCCTCCACCTAGCCCTCCACTTCCTATTGAGTGCTTACAACAATCCTAGAGTGAAGTCGTTGGCAACCTACTTCATCTGGGATTTTTTGAAGCCATGGGTAAAGGATACAGTGCTCTTCACCATCTCTACCAAATGGCTAAGAATGAACTCAGAAGGAGATGAAATCCAAACCATTGAAGGTTTGTGTGCATACAGTAATTCATCGTCGACATATGGGGAAACACAGTTGAGGACATGACATTGTTTTCGACAAAGGGAGTTGACATATCGCATACAATACAGATTGAAGACATTTCTATGCATTGTACACTAACGAACAATCTCTACCAAAGCCTTACAATTCTTAGCTACTACATGAAAGACCATAGATTTCTTACAGTGAGAGGAACAAATGCAGCACGGAGGTCGGGAAACAAGGAGACTCAGGCAGTGAACCTGATATTACGAGCGCCGCCGTGCTCGGCGGAGAACCTGGCAGGACCAGCGTGGCCGTGCTCGACGACCTAAAATAGAGTCCATCAGATCTTAGCTACTACCGGAGGTTTCCAGGTTGAGGAAGGAGCCAGCAAGCCGTGGCTGGTTGGCGCCGCCACAACCACTATCGCCCCCGCCAATTTTGCCGACCTAGCCTGTGAGGAAGCTATCGCCATGTCGGTAGATCTCGAAGGGTGGAGGAGCTCGAAAAGGGGGAAATGGGGTATTTCGATTTGGGGGCGACAGTGATGCCCCTAAATACGGAGGCCAAATTTCACATGGACTGAATTCATCCCACCATTTCATCGTTCCACGTGAGCTTGCGCCCATCTCCCTCGGTGGCTCTGCGTGGACGTCCCATCGTCAATTTTTTGTGAGACGAGGATGGCTTGCTGGAAATGGTTGATTGAGGCGTTTCTCCCAGCCTGGCTCGATGGTGCTTTAAGAACAGTGTGGCCACAAAACGGAGGGAGCCAGTGAAACCAATCAGCCCATTTTCGGCCCCAGAAGCGAACCAAATGGCACACGAGCTACCAAACGAGATGGTTGTTCTCGTTCAGGCGTTGCGATGGGCAGTGGAGGTACGACAACACAAGATGGTTGTTCTTGACCAGGAGCGTCGCCTCCTTGTGGTAGAGGTTCTACATGTAGGTTCAATGTCGTCATGGATGGCACCGGAGCCGCTTTTGCCATCCTCGTAGTTGTGCGACATCGACATTGCGAGGCAATAAACAACGAGAACGAGGTAGGCTAGAGGTGAGAACATCAACTCGAGGTGGGCTAGGGTTTCTAGCAACGCGACTAGATGCGGCGTTGTGTGGAGGCAAGCAAACCGCCTCCCCTTAAATGGTGGAAATACCATAACTAGATGAGTCGGTGCCAGCATTTAAGTAGCCATCGACCAGTGCGGAGCCGGATGTCCACCCCAGAAAAACCAACGATGATAATAAATATAGTTGATACCCGCTGGTGTCGCTCATAAGATGGGCCGTCTTGTCATAGCCTACGTGACGGCAAGTGTTGGCTCCCGCACCTCGGCCCTTGTGGTCAGAGGCTGACACATACATGCATAGCTATTTTATTGGGCTCCAAGTACACTCAAGATGCTACAAACAACACCGATGAAGATGTTGTAGCAACCCGTGAGAGTAAGTTCAATAGTAGAGCCAACTGTTGGCTATAAGCCAAGTGCCATGTCATCTATAGTCATCTTAGAGTCAATATGTACAATAGTGAGCTATAAATTGTATTATTTTATTAGTGCATGACCCACCATTCACTTTCACATAGTGCATAGGAGCACGTGCTAGAGCTGGCTCTTGCATAAGAGCCCACTCCTATTCTCTCTACTCATCTCTTCCTGCAGCCCAAACGGCAAATGTATTATTTTTAATTTTTATAGTCGGTGGCCCATAACATTATCTTTTGCTGCGAAGAAATTTCTTACCACAGTATCGGGAGCGGTACGCATAGAATACTAGCCACAAAAGGACTACCTAGTCCGTACTATAAGCCAGACCACACACTTATAATAAGAAACGGGAAAATAAAATAAGTTGCAGAAATAAAACCCTGACAACGACTTTAGTTTTTTTTTTAGAGGGGTGTTTGCTTCTTTGGCTCGCCCTTTCTTCGCCCTATGCAGACGAGAACAATCAGAGCAACACGAGTCGAGGTTCCTGGACGATATACCGCGAGAAGAGACGATGGAACCCACGCGAGATGGCGTTGGTTGTTCCCAGGTCACTACCCAGCCAGGAGGTGTCAGTGCTAACGTGACCACCAGTACTTATTTTCTGTATTTAATTCATTTCGTGTACTGGTATCATATTTTCCTGGGGCGTATTTTGGGCTGCATCGTTTGAATCTGTCACCTCGTATACGTAAGCTGAATAGTCAACATTGGCATACTCACCGTCAAGTAAATAAGTATGCATCCCAGAATTTTGTGTTTAGTAAAATGCATAAACTTTGACCAAATATATAGAAAAAAAGTAGTAGCATTTATGACATAATTTTGTATCCCAAGATTCATTTTAAAATGTAGTTTCAAATTATACCAAAATCTCATTATATATGTTGCTACTTTTTTATTTCGGTTGATCAAGCACTAAAATGTTTGGTACAAGTCTATTTAGAAATGCAACATTTAATGAGGCGGAGAATCCCCAACTGAAAATAAGCCACTATACGTACCAAAAGAAGAAAACAATACTTCTGGAGGTGTTTGTCCTTTTCGGTACACCGGTACGGAGTCGTTGAGAGCCAAAATCTGTCTTAAGAATTCATCCAGCGAATTAACTAAGTTTGCATTTGCTTTCGCCTGTGGAAGCAGACTAAATTACACGGTATACAGATGGCACTGTCAGAACCAGATTACGAGGTCTACTTATGGCGCTGTCAAGGCCATGACTAAACTATTTTTCTCGCCGGAAATTGAGTAAGCTAAATCAAACTACAGGAAAAACGATTAAGATGGTTGCACTTCTTGTTCCAAGGGAGGGCCCCTGAAACTGACATCGTCCTAGAACATAGAATATATAACATGTGATTTTCAATTATTGAGGCTCGTATAGAGGGATTGGATTTATTAGCTTTGCGCTTTAGAGTAAAGCAACAGTATCCTACGACAAGAAGTACCTCATATTTGCCTGGATTATTTCAATATTCATACTCTCTTCGTCTAATATTGTCTGAGATTTATCAAAATTTGAATGTATCTATATGCTATTAGGGTCTAGATACGCTCATACAACCCTAATGTGACGAAGGGATTACATGATCTATTTTCTTGAATTCTGACATTTCTGATAATAACACCCGTGTAAATATTGCAATGTTATACGCACTATAACTTTACTATTGGAGGAAAAGTAACATGAAACTAAGGGAGCTGACGTTTGGCTCCTAGGCGCATATGAATCTATTATTAAAGACGCATAATAAATTTGTAAAATGTCAAAATATTCTAAAGAAATCACATGTATATTCTATGTCCGCACACAAGATTTTGGAAAAAAACATTTTATGTCGCTTGTGTAAAGATGAAAAAAATTCTCATGTGAATAGACATGTTGGGGCATTGAAATTTATCCTATTTTACACGGGACATACAATTGTTATTTCCCCCAAAACTTGTGTGCTAAAATGTCTCCGGATTTCCGGAAACAGCGCCACTCCTTGGTAGATTCATAGGATTTCTCCTTTTTTTTGTTGTAGAAGCTGCTTTTTTTCTAACTAGAAGGAACCCCGCGCGTTGCAGCGGGAATTTCTCCGATAACTCTATTTTGTAAAAAATAAAAGGATATAAGTTGATTGGAATATGATGTTATTTGTAGGAACATGCAGGATTCAATTGGCGTAAATAGTCAAGAGGCTAACTTAAAAAAACTGACTTGAAATGGTTATCTAGTTGGCTAAAAGTGGATGATGTGGATAATTGGATGACTTAAAAAATAGATGACGTGGCCTGCAGGTAGAGTATTAATGAATGTTAGTGGGGAATGACATGGACAATTGCATGGCTAATAGAATGGATGATGTGGATAGCTTGCATGTTGAGATAGACAACATAAATGATCCTCTAGTGGGATTTTACTTTATAGAAGATATAGATATGGAAAGTGCAAGTTCTATTTCTCTAGAAATAACACTCTTGGTAGGCAAATATCCGTGGTTGTTGCCACTATTACATTATCTACATCGGCGCTCCCAATAGGTCTATTGGGGTGTCGGACACGAAATGGGCTCCCAGCGGCATCCCAATGAACTACTAGTAGCAGCAGA
This sequence comes from Lolium rigidum, assembly GCF_022539505.1. Lineage (NCBI taxonomy): Eukaryota > Viridiplantae > Streptophyta > Magnoliopsida > Poales > Poaceae > Lolium > Lolium rigidum. The sequence goes on from NC_061508.1 coordinate 199,591,751, forward strand.
CGTGGCCTAATACAATGTCCGACACTCCCACGCCAGCCCCTATCCATAGGAACTGGATAGGGTGCGTTGGCACATGTCACCACGATATAATTCAACACTTGGTAAATATTTCTAAACTCTAATTCGATATCTGAACTAATTGTACTATTTCCTAACAAAGTTGCTTAATCTACAAGGACTCTAAAAGTAATATGACTCCACCTTGTGGGAATGCTCACTTGGCGCCTAGTGCGGGACAGATGACATCTAAAGTTGTGTTCCTAGCGGGATCACTCTCACTAATCGGCGATGAGATCGCTTTGCCGATCAACAGCCTCGGTGTTATCTCTTGCCACGGTTGTGACCCAATGCCAACCCTCGTCGCACGCGGCGTGCCCGCGCTGATCAGGCGCATCACCACTTTCACCGTCTTAACTGGCTCCATTAAGAGAGTTTGGGAGCACGACCCCAACGACCTTGTATTGACGATGACTTCCTCGACAAAATCACTGAATTCAACAACACCCCGATGGCAATAAAACTACACATGTTACCAACTCGTTGGGACTCCAAGCATAGAATGATGCAACAAGCGTAATTTTCTCTACAAAGATGACTCGAGTTTATATCGAACTCTAGGGGAAAAGGGTTCTATCCTTTTCCTCTACAAGCAGCCTACAAATGGAAAAGAAATAGTTTTGAATCCCCAACTACACCAACATATTTGTCAGACATAAGGTTGTGCGAATAATTCAGGGAGCGACTAGGACGCGCGCGCTCTGCGCTCCGCGTCAGTGTGCGGGACCGCTCCGCGCTTGATACGTGGCTGCGCAGAAGCAGTCTGTCCCCACGTCCAACTACCCATATTTAAAGGTCTCCACTTTTACCTATCCCGCGTCAATCAAAAAAAGAGAAAAAAACAGTGCACCGCGAGCAATGCACTGCCAGAACACCGCGCGGTGCAAACGCGATCCAAGGCAGTGCAACGTGATACAAAAAAGAAAAATCTCATGTGATGCACTGCCAGGACCTCACGCGGTGCAAAGCGATCTAAGGCAGTGCAACGCCGTACAAAAAGAAAGTGCACGGGCGGTGCACTCCGAGGACCCTGCGCGGTGCAAAGCGATCAAAGGCAGTGCAACGCCGTACAAAAAGGCAGTGCACGGGCGGTGCACTCCGAGTACCCTGTGCGGTGCAAAGCGATTCAAGGCAGTGCAACGCCGTACAAATTGGTAGTGCACGGGCGGTGCACTCTGAGAACCCTGCGCGGTGCAAAGCGAGACAAGGCAGTGCAACGCCTTACAAAATGGCAGTGCACGAGCGGCGCACTGCCACGACACCGAGCGGTGCAAAACCGACTCAAGGCAGTGCAATTTTGGTGCAAAAAGGCAAATGCACAAGCGATACACTGCCAGAACACCACGCGGTGCAAAGGGATCCAAGGCAGTGGAACATGGTACAAAGAAGCAGTGCACGGAGGCGCACTTCGCGACACTGTGCGGTGCAAAGCGACCCAAGGCTGTGCAGCCGAGTCATGAAAGGCAGTTTTTTTATAAAAGTTATTCCAAACCTATCAAGATGGGATCTAGTTTTGTAGATCTCGACGCGACTAGCACAACCATGAAAACGGAACTTTATTTAGATACTCGGTTTACAAGATATTTCAGTTTTCGTATTCGAATCTACGGGTCAAAGGAAAAAAGCCATGCAGCGGCCTACTCCCCGTCCGCCACGTGTCGCGCTGGGATGATCTGCAAGGGGCTTCAAACGCACCAGGTCGTGCCACTTGTCAGCGTGCGGTGCGAAGCCGAGCGCCCTCCCCGCCATTTTTCTAGTAAAACGAATAATTTAAAAAATAGTAAACAAATAAAGAACAGTGCCAGAAAATAAGGTGTTTCCTTGGAAGTAGTGCAATACTCCGCCGCAACTCCTCATCAAGTAAATAATAAAGTAAAGCAAAGTTTTTTTTTGTATTTTCGGGTTTTAACTAAAACTAATAAATAAAAGTACATGCAAAGTAATGTAAAAGGTGTTTTATACAGATTAAAATGGAGTGAGGTTTATTGTTTTATTTAGGGCACCTTTCATTCATTCGTATACAAATTTTGTAGGATTTGGATTCCATGAAAAAATTTCTATACATGTTGTTTGATTTATATAAATATATCCTATAGGAACTCACTATAGTGCTCGGGAAATCCTGAAATTTCAGGACGGGAAATTCGGGAACAAAATATTTCGGGTTCCAGATGACACCCGAAAATGCATCATAATATTTGATTCCCGACAATTTGGGTACCCTATAATTCAGGTTCGGGATCGGGAAATCCTGAATTGCGCGATATTGAACAAAAAAAAATTGACAACAAGAAGGCAGTGTTTCAATAGCGTTTCAGCAGCATGTCAAGAGGATGGAGGGCGGAGGCGTTCCATCCAGTGTCGAACGTCGAGGACAATAGGGAGGTACCGACAAGAAAAAGATGATGGGGAAGTGTTGACGAGGAGGCGACAGAGGACGGATGTGGCGAGCAGCGGTAGTTGACAGTGGGGCAGTGGCGAGCGGCGGCGGGTGAGATTGGAGGGAGCATCGGCGGGTGATGTTCTAGAGAGCGGCGGAAGACAAAAGTGGTGAGCGGCGGCGAAGGTTGGGGCGAGCGGCGGTGGAGGTTGTCTGGCGAGCGGCGGCGGCTGAGCGGGGGGGTCTGGGGGAGACGGGCGCTGTGCGCTCGTGGGGGTATGGGGAAACTTGTAGTTTAGGGTTATTCCAGATTGCTCCACTTGGGCTGGCCTGAAGGCATCTCGCGTATGGGCTTTCTAAATTCTTATTGTTGATGGGATTCTCGTGATATTTGGGTGGCAAGACTTGTTGCGGTCAGAAACCCACCGGCGAGTAGCGACGGACAACACAGTAGAGCCGGGAGGCTCCCAGGATTGCGGTTGACCCTGGTCCCTCGGGCGACGGCCCGCAATGCCTTCTGGCACACGTCCAGGTGCTTACGAGGGCGTGCCACCTGACCTATACCTGGTCAAGAAGGTGATGGATTGCTTCGACTAGTTTCCTGCATGGCAAACACGTAAACATTAAATACGAGCCCCGATCGGCTCTTAAGTTGTTCTGTGGATCGGCTCAAAGAGCCGATTGCCCCATGGTTCATGTTAGATTTATAAGGACATGGGGATCATGCTTTATCGATATCAAGTTAAGCTAATCTACGATAGTATAGGGTTTTCACCGTATAATCGGAACATCCTATGCGTGATTGAGCCTAGTAGATACGTAAGATGATGGAAAACCAACCCTAAAGAGGCCTAAAAACCAACATGAAGTTGATCCCCAGAACAATCCCTCTAGAGCTTAATAAACCACACCTTACGTACTCAGGATCCTCAACCCGTTTATAAGGCCTAACCATACGGATATCAAACCAATCCTTGAAGAACAAGGAGCAACTATAACGGATTAGATCTACTAAATAACGAACAAGCAAGATGCTGCCCTTACACCTAAAATAGGTGTAAGGGCAGCTAGATATCGAGGGGAAGCGTAGCTAAACAAGTGCATCGTGAAAGCATTGTCATCAACCCCAAAACACCTAAGATAGGGGTGTTGCTCGCCATCAAAAAGGCTTCAGCACGAACAACACCAACAACGAATAAACTGATACTACCTAGATCGCAAGATGCGATCTAGGCAGCATGTTGCTTACCCGGGAGAAACCCTCGAAACAAGGGGTGGCGATGCGCCTAGATTGATTTGTTGTGAACGTGATCGTCCTCTTTCTCAATAACCCTAGATACATATTTATAGTCCGTAGACTCTCTAACTTGGGTATAAACCCAACCGTGTACGAGCTAAACTCTATCTCTTAATTCTAACCGACACGTAACCTACTATAATTTACAGATACACGGGAAATCTTGCCCAAACTTCTTGTACAAGGCCGGTTCGGGAATATTTTCCATGTATATCTTCTAAGCCCATTTAATCACGGCCCATCTCTAGACTTGCTTAAATTCCGGTGATAACAAGACTATGGACCCAAAATTCCTGAAATGAATTCGGCAATTCCAAACACCTTCCCGAATAAATGCTCGGGTTTTTCGGGTTCGAGATCGGGAATTTTTGGTTCAAGACTCGAGATTTGGGATTTATGCCTAGAGTGTTTTTTTTGGAAATTTATAAAATTAAAAATTCTGAATTTCATTTGAATTTGTACAAAGTTTGCCAACTATAAACTGAATATATTTTAAAAACCTAATTTAATAACGGAGGTCACCGCATCACCAACCACCAAGCCTACTAAGAGTTCACCCTTCAAGAATACCATGATCATGGTCTCTCACTCTAACTAATCGTAATGGAGAGCTCAACATTATGCAAGGATAATGCAAGAACACCAAGAAAAGTGCTAAAATCTGTCTCTCTCTAATCACACCAAAGCTAAAAATGCTACAAATCGAGGAACTAGAGAGGAAGAACAATGGTAGTGGTCAAGCAATAACTCCAAGATCTAGATCCAATGGGTTACCTTCACTTAGAGAAAGATTTGTTTGGTGGGGATTGCTAGATCTCCTCTTCCAAACCCCTAAAAAGGATGCAAGAATCATAGGAGGAAAAAAAGAGAAAACAAGCTCAAGAGGATCATCAATGGAGGCTAAAAACATGCTCATGAACCATATAAAACTGTTGGAGAAGAATCCCCTTTTATAGGAAAAGAAAATATGATCGCTTCGGACAAACCTGACCAAAGTCGGTGCGCCCCTACTACCTAGCCTGGTGCACCGACACCCAAACCGAAATGCCCATTGACACCCACCGGAGCCACACTGAACAACACACACGATCCATCGCAGGGCCCGGTGACGGGCCGATATACTGGAATGGGAAAACCCAAAACTAGTGCACAGCCTGGTGAAACCGGATTGACCATCGATAGAAAAATGAGCATAAGAAAAACGTGATATATTTTGCATCCGGACTTTGATTTCGATGATCTTAAGCTCGTTGGAATCAAAACAACGAGCTCTCTACAAATTTATGCATATAAAAATCATAGTAAAAACACGGAGTAAGAACATCAAGATGAAAATTTTGAACCATCTATAAAAGACAAACCGATAAAACCTCCTAACCCGGAAACATAATAGATGCATATGAATCTCATTTTTTATGAACTTGGGCTTGTTGAAAAGCTAGCAACAAGCTCAAGAACCTCACACAGAGAAACATCAAGAAGCAACGAGAATTAGGTAATGCAAAGTATGCAAGGATTGAGCTCCCTAAGACGTTGTGATCAAGTTACCCAACCGAAAGCCCCTCTTGATAGTGCGGCTATCTATCATATAACCCGATCTCACAACAACCACCTTGAGACCGGTAAAATCAAAACCTAGCTAGGATATACCTTTGCCTTACGCATCCCGCTTGATCTTGATGATGACACTTCATTCTTCATTCCAAATAGAATGCTTCACTTGATTATTGTTTCTTCGTGGAGACTCATAATTTTCTCCTCCATACACCACTATGGGATAGCTTCATTAAGGCATATTCTCAGATGTCCATCCTCACTAAATGGACAACAAGCTTCAATCAAGATATTCTTGATATGCTTATTTTGAGCTTGCCCTTCTCAACCTTGATGATGATCACCACTTGATGTTATCCACTCATGAGCTATACAAAATCTTTACTTTTGATGCTTGCCCAAGAAAAGATACCTAACCCACATAGACAACACAAACACACATTTATGATTGGTAAGTTCACAAAGCACAATTAAGAAACCTTACCATACCACAAGATCACATGATCTCATGTGGTACATCATTTATGCTTCATGTGTTGACCAACTTGAATCCATTCTTCGCTCTTAGTCTTGGTCAACCTTGTAACTCCTCATGCTATATCATAATATCTTGAGGCACATAATAAGAACTCTTCATTTGATTGCATGCTCAACTCATAATAAGAACTCATTAGACTACCATGGTACCGGCTTAGAGCCATATCGTGAATTCTTCTCTAGAAATCAAACTCTCAAGATATTGATCATCCATTGCGTAACACATAAGTTAGATCATTAAAAATTTGAGGTCAACACAAGAACTCCTCCTTCATTTCTTCTTCTCGATCATATCATATTCTTCTCCTTAAATGATCTTGATGCAAATACTCAAGGTGTATCTTTATCTTCCTGGAATCCACACTTGAATCCAACACATGAACTACAAGAAACACATATGGAATATTCTTTCACATAAAGTCAATGAAAACATTAGTCCCTTACAACTATCGCCACAATCGTTGCCTGAGATGGAGTCAAAGTCGTCATCCTCCGGCGGTATCGCCGGTGCCGGAGCTGGAGTCGGAGCATCCCCGTCGAGGTCGACGATGTTACCGATGTCGAACGCCGACCACCTCGGGTCGTTCTGCTGCGACGGTGGCTTCTGCGCCCGGAGACTGTCAATGAAGGCGTTGATACGTCTCAAACGTATCTATAATTTCTTATGTTCCATGCTAGTTTTATGATAATACTCACATGTTTTATACACACTTTACATCATTATTATGCATTTTCCGGCACTAACCTATTAACGAGATGCCGAAGCGCCAGTTCCTGTTTTGTGTTGTTTTTGGTTTCAGAAATCCTACACGGGAAATATTCTCGGAATTGGACGAAACGAACGCTCAGGGTCTTATTTTTCCACGGAGCTTCCAGAAGACCGAAGGAGATACGAAGTGGGGCCACGAGGTGGCGACACCACATGGCGGCGCGGCCAAGGGGGGCCGCGCCGCCCTATGGTGTGGGCCCCTCGAGCGCCTCCCGACTCTGCCCTTCCGCCTACTTATACTCTCCGTCGCGAAAACCCTATTACCGAGAGCCACGATACGGAAAAAGTTCGAGAGACGCCGCCGCCGCCAATCCCATCTCGGGGGATTCAGGAGATCGCCTCCGGCACCCTGCCGGAGAGGGTAATCATCGCCCGGAGGACTCTACATCACCATGATCGCCTCCCGGACCGATGTGTGAGTAGTTCATCCTTGGACTATGGGTCCATAGCGAGTAGCTAGATGGTTGTCTTCTCCTCATTGTGCTATCATGTTAGATCTTGTGAGCTGCCTATCATGATCAAGATCATCTATTTGTAATGCTACATGTTGTGTTTGTTGGGATCCGATGAATATGGAATACAATGTCAAGTTGATTATTGATCTATCATATATGTGTTGTTTATGTTCTTGCATGCTCTCCGTTGCTAGTAGAGGCTCTGGCCAAGTTGATACTTGTGACTCCAAGAGGGAGTATTTATGCTCGATAGTGGGTTCATGCCTCCATTGAATGCAGGACAATGATGAGAAAGTTCTAAGGTTGTGGATGTGCTTGTTGCCACTAGGGATAAAACATCAATGCTTTGTCTAAGGATATTTGTGTTGATTACATTACGCACCATACTTAATGCAATTGTCTGTTGTTTGCAACTTAATACCGGAAGGGGTGTGGATGCTAACCCGAAGGTGGACTTTTTAGGCATAGATGCATGCTTTGGATAGCGGTCTATGTACTTTGTCGTAATGCCCTGATTAAATCTCATATTAGTCATCGTGATATGTATGTGCATTGTTATGCCCTCTCTATTTGTCAATTGCCCAACTGTAATTTGTTCACCCAACATGCTATTTCTTATTGAAGAGACACCACTAGTGAACTGTGGACCCTGGTCTATTCTTTTACATCTGAAATAAAATCTACTGCAAACTCTGTTCTCTGTTGTTCTTCGCAAACAAACATCATTTTCCACACCATACGTTTAATCCTTTGTTTATAGCAAGCCGGTGAGATTGACAACCTCACTGTTAAGTTGGGGCAAAGTTTTTTGATTGTGTTGTGCAGGTTCCACATTGGCGCCGGAATCCCTGGTGTTGCGCCGCAATACACTCCTACACCAACAACCTTCACGTGGCCTTCATCTCCTACTGGTTCGATAACCTTGGTTTCTTTCTGAGGGAAAACTTACTGCTGTGCACATCACACCTTCCTCTTGGGGTTCCCAACGGACGTGTGCATCACGTGCCATCGGGCGTGGAGCTTTTCCCCTCCGGCAACAACGGGACCACATAACCCACCGTTGGACATGTGCACTCATGCGGGAGGCGGAACTCTGGAGGCACGAGCATCCGACCTCGGTAAAGCATCATCACCTCGTCGAAGTAGAGGTTGTGCGTGCAGTCCTCCCAGATGTTAGTGCCGGTGCCGCCGACTTTGTGGTTGTGTACCATGGCGGTGGAGAAGGTGGTCATCAGCGGCTAGGGTTTTTGGAGGAGATAGCTAGGGGAATGAGCGGAGACGGAGGGATGGGCGGCGTCTATGCACAATTATGACGCGGGGAGCTCTGCCGTGACCGCATGCGCATCCGCGTGGAGGGAGCATGCGACGTCCCATCACATCACTGCCTTGGAAGGCATTCCCATTGAATATGATGACCATATTTCTCCATGCAGTCATTTAAAATGTGACACTCCCGGTTTATATCATTGCGAGGGTGGCCCCGCACCCCAGATCCTACGTGGCGTGAGGCCCCGACGCAACTGTTTTGCGGCCTGCGCGTAGAGGCCATCAAGGACATGCGGTGGTTTACTAGGCTCGACAACGTGTCGGTGCTTTATTGGACGCTAGTGTGAGACGAAAACATCGCGAGCCTCCAAAAACCTATGGGGCGCTTTTGGGCTTACTGGTGGATATGTGGTGTCGTGCAAGAAGAGGTGCGGCTGCTAGCGCATGTCGTTCAACATATACATGGCAGAGAAGTACCTAGACACCTACCTCGATGAAAGTGGGACACACTTGCACATAGAAGTACGTTTGGCCGGAAATTCGATTTGGCTCCTCGGTGTATATGGTCCCTCCACCCAAAAAAATATTTCTAATTGTCAAAATGGTGTTGCATATACATCTCGACAATCTATATGCGTTCTTACAGTCGCGCAAAAAACTGATATTTTTTGTGGACGATGTGAAAAAAGACAAAACATGCTCACAAAAAGATTTATTTCTAACACCAAATTTTGTCTTGATACACAACCCAATTGACAAGTTCATTTTAAGATTTTAGGCTGGTCATAGTGGTAAGTATCATGCATATGATACTACTACATGATACTATCTCTATAGTGGGTAGTA